>NC_043766.1:28070055-28272555 GCF_902148845.1 Salarias fasciatus | reverse complement strand
TTGAAATCAAACCTGATAATACACGCTGATGCTGCACGCCCACGCCAACGGGAGAAACTCTCACAGGTCTCTGAGCTGACAGCAGAGTCACATTTTTAATGTGCACAAGAAAAAAATCATGAGACGTTTTGCTGTTTTGTTTTCGTCCAGATGTTCTCACAGTGAACTTTGTATCAGATGTTGAAGAAGAAAGTGAAGCGAAACTCTGCAGTGACATCAAATCTGTTAAATGAAGTTAATTTATTACACGTTCCATTCATAAAAAGCTAATATTTGCCTTCTTTTACTTTACATTACACCACTTAACTCCCTGGTACCTATAACTGTAATCAGGTTCGGAGTTTGAGGAAGTAGTCGAGCCTCGTTCCGCTCCTACTTACAAAAGAGGCAATAATTTTCTCTAACTAGAGAAGCAACTATCAGTCTAAGTCAGTCAGTAATCAATTTGCGTTCAGTAGAAAGTAACCTCTCAGCTACTTAATGCATAAACTGTTACTATAATCAGTACTAATTTTCAGTAAAGCTACACAGCTACTATTTAAAGAAGTAACTAGTTGCAATAACTGCGTTGGATTCCTGATTCACAGTTACATTTAGTAAGGATACTATTTCCTAAAGAAGTAACTATAATAAGGTACAGATTTCTGATAACTACTAAAGTAATTTCAGCTAATTTTCACAATGGAAACTCATAACTGAGTCTTAATTTGTAGTAACTAGTGCTGTAACGTCATTAAAGACGTCAACTGTACAACTGGTTTTGGCATCTTTTGCCAGAAGTACCAACCGCTGATGATGATGTATTAATTTGAGAGTATCGCTCTTCATTTTCAGTAAACGACTTCTCTTTTGTTTAAAGCAGTGGATGATGTCTCTGACGTTCCTCCAGATTTCAGTAAAGTAGTAGAAGGTAGCTGGTAACTGAAGCAGTGAGTTACAGCTGCTATATTAGCAAAACGACCTGAAGAACTACCTAGTAACTTTAATCAAGTAGCCACATCTCCCACTGGTTTAGAGATAAGATTTATCTCACTGACAGTGATTACAACCACTTCACCCTCAGACCTCAACTAAAACAACAAAACATCATGATAATAATAACTGAAGATCACATCAAATGAAATTAAATCAACTGAACTGAACTGGTCTGAATTGAATTCAGTCATTATGTTTATGAGCAGGGGCCACATTGAAAAACACATGACAAATACGGACGCACACACAAATAAATAAAGTCAAACCAGCGTATCTGATACAAGTTCCATCTCGTTCCGTCTTGTTTTGTCTTTTCCATCCATTTAAATTGTTTGTTTGTTTGTTTTTATTTCATTCAGTTGTAAAATAAAAAGGTTCCATGTAAATACAGTCACCAAGAATGAAAGGGAGCAGAAAGAAGACAAGTCTTATTATATCTGCCCCTTATCCCCAGAAATCAATTACAAAAAAGTAAAATTAAGAACAACAAAAAAACATGAAAATATATACATAAGTATATATACATACATACATACACAAAAGCACACACACACACACACACACACACACACACACACACACACACACACACACACACACACACACACACGCATACTTGAAATTCAATAAAATAAAATAGCTGCTGGCCAACACAGACAGTGAAATAGCATTAATTCTTCGATTACAATCAACTTAGTGCTTTTCCCATCAACAACAAAAAAAAAAAAAAAATCAACTGTAACTACTATATTTCATTATATATCTTTAACATACTGGATTTAATTAATCTTTTAAACGAGTTGCTTGACTTAGATGCTTTGATTTCTTTCTCCAGATTGTTCCATAAACTGATTCCTTTCACAGACACACAACGGTCCATCATTTTAGTCCTAAACCTTGGTTTTTTAAAGATCTCTGTTCCTTTTAAGTCATACTTGCTTTCTCTTTTTCCAAACCTGTTCTGAATGTTAATAGTAGCCGTGTACTAGTCAGCTGAAATGAGCAGCACAGCTCCTCCATCTGATCTAACTGACCCGTCTGTGTCAGTAAACTGTTCTCAGATCTTCAAAATTTGAGGACATGACTTGCACGTCTTCATCCACTCTGTGAATCAACTTTCCACAGCCCAAACACACACCTCATTCACAGTTTTCACCTTTTTAGAAACTGGAATTAGAAAATATTTAACATTTCAACTAGGAATCTGTATTTGATACTGAGGTCTCTCTCTCTCTCTCTCTCTCTCTCTCTCTCTCTCTCTCTCTCTCTCTCTCTCTCTCTCTCTCTCTCTCTCTCTCTCTCTCTCTCTCTGGGTTTCTTTTCTTCAGTTGTTCACAACATTTGGCGAGTTTGACACGTCCATTATTGAGATGCTAAAAAAGCCTGCATTATGTGTGTGTGCGAGTGTGTGATTTTGTGACATACTTCAGGAGATTGAATAAAAAATGAAAAGATATAGAGTGACTGTTCCATATTTATTACATGGAAGGCACTTAAAGGCCGAACACGGCGCAGGAAATCTGTGCGTGTGTGTCGGCTGCTGTGTAACACGTCTGAACTCGCCAATGTTTGTGGTTTTTGCTTTGCTTTATTTATTTATTCATTTATTTATTTGTTCTCTGGCGAGCGGGATTACCTCTGAATTATGGAACAGTCCCCTTTCTCTCCTTAAGTAAAAAATAACATCTGTCCAGCAAATGGAGAGCTTAGTGTTTCTCTATAATTAATGGTAAAAGCCTCCAGAGCCGCACATAAAATATACATCCCCCGTGCAGCAGGACCCCCATAACAAAGAGAGTGAGGGAGGAGGAGGAGGAGGAGGAGGAGGAGGAGGAGGAGGAGGAGGAGGAGGTCGGTAAGAGGAGAAAAAGAGAAGCAAAGCGGTCAGAGTGGCAGCACAGAGGACTGAGATGTGGGTTTACGGTCACAGACACAAAGGCGGAGCATGACAAAGCACCACAGCCCGGGTTCAAACTCATTAAATTTCAATGCTGAAGCTGTTTCATTGGCACGGTTTTGGAGGAGAAATTGGATATCTGGTTCATTTGGGAGACAACCTAATTTTGTCAGTTTATAAATCAAGAACATGTGTAAAGATTGATTCTTCACACTGACGTAGTTCAGCTACTGGACTCCAGGTCACATCTGTCAAAACAATGTCACCAAGAGAAAAATAAGCTTATTCATTGCACTTGTCTTTAGTTGCTGCACTAGAAATAATCATCTGTGAATTTGTTCCTGCAGGATGTGTTTCTCTCTCTGTCTGCCTTTCTCCAATGTTTCACAAGTTCCTCAAACTTTTATGTTCTGGTTCAGTTTCCCTTCAAATCTTTTACAATTTGCAGTTTAGGTTCTAAAACACAACCTTTTTCTTTTTTGAATTTTTCTTTCCCCGTCAGTCAAATACAGTAAAAACAAAGTTATTTGTTATTATGATGTTGTTGTTGTTTTATGTTACTGTAGCCCCATTGTGGCTTTCTGCTGTCATACAGCGACATCTAGTAGCCGCAGTTGGTATTGCCCAGGACACTGTCCCTCAGTTCACTGCCCTGATGGAGTGTGGTTGTTTCATTCAGCTGTGTCCTGCTGCCAGTTTGTCTGTTCTTCCTGCATTTCTCTGGATGATTAGCGTAAGTTTTGCAGTCCTGTCTCTTGGAGTTTCTTATGTTCCCCTCGTGTCCTCGTTGGTTAACCAAAGGGCCATGAGTCATTCTACCTGCTCCATCAGCAGATTGAGTCCTGTCCTCCAACAATGACAGCTCCGCTCATACATTTTAATGTATATTAGTCATCTTTTAAGTCTCGTGACCAATCACACAACTGAAACGGTGCAACCTGTAATGCAGAACTTTAAAATAATCCTGTTTACACACAGCAACACAGGAAGTATACGTGTAGTAGTGTGTATAGTTTCAGCCTGCATGAGGATGGAGGGATATGCAGTATGCCCCCCCCCCCCCATGGATTAGTTATTTTTTTTGAATGGGAAAGAGAAAATTAATCTCCTCTACCCCCCACCCCCCACCACACCCTTATATCATTCACAGCGGAGGTTCTATGGCTTGACTGATGGCTAAACGGACAAGGAGAAGCCTCCTTTACTGACATTATGAAGAGAAACCTCGACAGACAGGATTTCACTTCCTCCAGCAGGTTTGACAAGTAAAGCACAAAATTGTGATATTTGTTACAGTTTTCAAATAGGAAAATGAACCTTTAAAGCAATTGATCTTCACTTTATTGACCCTATAACACATATTAAAAACTTTCAAAATTCATTCAGTGTGATGTTTAAACTTGAGGAAGTTGAGTAGAATATTACAGTTTACACCAAAGCACTTAAATAACAAATGAGGGCATTCTAAAGGATTTTTTCTTTTTTTTTATTAGTTGTCAATTAGTGGTATTTTAGCTACTAAAATGCAAAACTCTTCAGTAACTTCATCCTTTAAAAAAATTCTGTGTTCATTCACCATTATGATATAAAATAGATTTTTACTCAGATCCTGGAGCATTTCAGTAGAAAGATTAGATTCAAGAACAGATTCAAGCTGATGCTTCTTTAAACCTGTCGTCAGCTGAAACAGGCCCCTGGTGCAGAAAACACTGCTGGATGAGTTTTCAGCTTTCAGTTTTGTGGGAACAGAGGCAAATCACATCACACCGTTCTGACAGCAAAACTGCTCCGACCGATGAGGAATGTGAATATTCACCATATGACAGCGATTCATCACAGACTCATGAAAAATGTGTGCGTGGAAGTCGCTTCAACTCTTTTTTCAAGCTTTATTTCAGTTCAACATCAGTACAGTATTACTGCAAAATGCTTGATGGCATCTTATGACTTTATTATTGTTACTGTGTGTGTTTTTCTACTTTTTATTGTTTAGTTTTCAGACACTTTAAAAGCTTATATTGTTTTGATCCGAGCAATTTGCACTGGAGCTTCCTTCATGTGCAGCTGTGGTGTGGATTTTGAATAACAACAAAAATCTATCTGTCTCTTTTTTTCACCAAGTTTTCATCTATTTACAAAAATTGCAGCACAAAGGCAATCCAACTATAATTCACCAAGCCAAGTCTACGGCGCATGGCGTAACGACCTGCTGTGGTGACAAGAACACGACTGGACCAGACACTGTTACTGTTTATATTACTGATTATGATCCAGGGACTTTCTGTGGAAGTTTGCATGTTCTTCACGTGTGTGGTTGAGTTTCCTCTCTGGTTTCCTCCTACAGTCCAAAATAAATAATAAAAAAAACACATACCTGTGAGGTGAATTGGTCCTGTTTGTGAATTTGAGAGTGTGTGACTGCTTGTCTCCTGTATCCGGATCACACCAATGATCAGTATACGACTGGCCTGGCACACAAATTTCATTGTTTGTTGTCATTTCTTTGTTTTTTTTCAGCATGTTTGAAAGACAACAGATTGAAGGTTGAATGTTTTGGTCTGCAGCGTGGTCCAGTCAGAAGGTAAAACCTGTGTGATTTTGACGATATTTGAGCTCAAATCGGAGGTTTTGATATAAGTTAGTCACTGATATTAGAGAAAGTACACTGAAATGTATCGGTGAGCAATATAATGTCCAGAAATTGTCATCCTGGGCAGTTTGGGAAGAGCAAACAGTGTAAACTTGCCTGGAAAAGTACTTGATTTTATTGATAAACAAGCAGTAAATTATGAGTGTATCTTTTACATGACTGTGTCTGTGTTGTTAACTCTCATTTGCCTCATTTATCAAGGTTTTATTCTTTACCGTAATAAAAAAATTGAATATTGTACCTCACCCTGTCTGAATTTTTGCTCTCAGGATTTTTTAGGGTTGCATGTTGCAACACCGCAAACACCAGAGTTCAAATCCAGTGATCCAGTTTAAAACAAACTCACACTGCCTCTTCCATATCATTTGCGTAACTGGGTGTTCTGTCTTTATTTTGTTGTTTGAATTTTTATTTTCTTATTTACATGCTTGAAATAAAGCTTCTACTACTACTACTACTACTGTCACTTCACACTGTTTAAATGTTTTGAACCACAATTTAAATCTCACATTTTCCCAAGGTTTATGAAAAATCGTAGAAAAAAACTGGAGAAAAAAAAGGTCAGTGAAACAAATAATCATGCATTGATGTGATTATGAGCTATAATTCACTTACTCACAATCTTACTGGTACACACACCACCACCACCACCACCACCACCACCATCATCATCATCATCATCATCATCGTCATGCACTGGGGCCTCCAAGTACCTTCAGCTGCTCCCAGCTGCTCTGTCTATTGATTGAAAGATGATTGGCCGTGGAAAGTAAACACAGGAGCACTCAGACAGTCAGCAGGGACACACATCTCCGAGAATTTACAACCAGTGTGGCATCCGTCAGAGAGCACACACACACACACACACACACACACACACACACACACACAGTCTTGTATTTCTATCCTTGTGGGGACCGTCCATTGACTCCCATTCATGTCTAGCCCCTAACCCTGACCCTTACCCTAACCCTAACCCACACCACAACAAAGCCTAACCCTAAAGAAATGTTTTTGCACTTTTACTTTTTTCAGTAACAACAACATGGTCAAGAAAACACTGTTTCTCCTACTTAGGACCGGAAAAAGGTCCCCACAAGGCACGTCGTTCCACGTTTTGCTATCCTTGTGGGACATTTGGCCCCGACAAGGATAGAAATACAAGAACACACACACACACACACACACACACACACACACACACACACACACACGTTGTACTTATATCGTTGTGAGGACACTCATTGACATAATGCATTTCCTAGCCCCTTACCCTAACCCTAACCATCAAAAATAAATGCCTAACCCTAACCTATGCCCTAAACCTAACCTAAACCCAATTGTAACCCTAAATCAAAAACCAAGTCTTAACCCTCAAAAAGGTTAAAAAAAAAAGGCCTTTTGAAAAGTGAGGACCGGCAAAAATGTCCTCACTCTGTTGGTGAAATACGAATTTTGGTTCTTACTTTTATGTACAAGAACAAACACACACACACACACACACACACACACACACACACACACACACACACACACACACACACACACACACACACACACACACACACACACACACACACACACACACACACACACACACACACACACAGGAACCATCTGAATAATGAAACTCTATGTAAAGTAACTTGCACCCATACCTGTAAAAACAAGTGCTGATGTTTAGTTACTAGAAAAGCATTGTGACTGCTATTAAAGCAAGGAGTATCAGTGCCAATATGCAGAAACTAATAATAAAGAATTGAAGTAAATCATAAGCATAAATCATCTGCTTTTTTTCTGCTTTACTTGATGCTTTTTATGTGGAGAAGATTGCAGCAAAGTTTGCTGAAAGCGTGCAGTGCCCTCTTCAGGTCAAAAAGTGGTCATGTCAGTTCATGTCTGCTGGTCTGAAGCTTGTCCGTCTGATTTTTCTCATAATCATTGGAATATTAAACTCTGAATGGAACTCTGTGCTGTTTTTCTTAAATTCCCTCACCCTCCTTTTTCGTCCACACTGCTTTCCCTGTGTTTTAACAGTGCTTCAGTTTCTCTGTGTTCTATTTGTTAAGGTGTTACTGTAAATCACAGGTTGGACATGGTTTGGCACTTCGCATGGAATGGTCCCCCTCTGTAGATAATATGTATTTACTTATTTGTTTGCTAAATCCTCCATTACAGTATATTTCCACGTCCCGTATTAAAGAGGAAGTCGCTGCGGGTCCTCTCGCTTGGTGGTCGGCAGGTGGCGCTGTCTTTAAAACGAGGAAACATCCCGCTGCTGTCTCCAGACTGACTCTCCTGCTGTTGTGTTATTATGCAGGCACTTATGTCTTCTCCCTGCTCCATTTCAGCAAACAAGTTTTTGATTCTGCATTATATGTATTATGTTGTTATTTTGTGGCACGTGCGGTAAAAGTTTGTTATGAGGATGGTGTGTTGATCCACACAGCGTGGGAAGAGACTGACTCGCCGTGGTTCATTGAGGTTTCACCTGAAAACAGTCATGAAGGACCCTGGCAGATCAAAGGTCACGAGAATCGATCCTGTTTAAAAGACTGAAATACTGTTCACACTGACCTCTGGGAATTGTTTTGTCTATGGCCACAAAGAATGGAAATAAAGTGTTTTTGCGGATGAAACGGGTGCTGCTGGTCAGTGTTTATTAGTTGATGCGATCGAGTTGTGATTTACCTTTTCACTCTGTTAATGCCTCATTGGGGGAAAAAAAAACCTTCTGCCGACATGCAACACGTGACTGCTGAGGTGCTGAAGCAGAGAAACATCTGGAGCCGAGCAGTCCTGCACTAAAACAAGCACGGAAGATGTTTCAGAGTTCAAACTCCTCTATTTCTGTCTCACAGATTATGGTCATTAGGTTGATGGTTGTAAAATAATAATAAATAAAAAAACAGGACAGTACATTGATGAAAAGCTCCTACTAATTCAGACACAGTTAATAACTTCAGGTCCTGCTTCATAATGAGAGGAAGAGCCGACATTGAAGAGTCAAAGGACGTTATTAATTAGAATCATTAGTGCTGGAGCTCTTCAAGGAGTTGTTTTTTTTATCTCTGCTTGCTGCTGCGTCGTCCTTTGTCTCTCTTGGAGCTTCGCTCTGCTTCATCTTCAGAAACTCACAGAGCTGAGAACAGAAGATCTTTTAGTTTTGTCCCCTTCATGTGGATTTCTTGGTTGAAGGGTTTTTCCTCGTTGGGTTGTTGAGATGAAACACTGTCAATAAAAATGGGATTTAACCTTGCAGCTCTCCTCTGCTGGCATTGCTTTGTTATTGTTTTGTTTCTTTTTGATCCGGATCCTCTGCAATGTTACTTAAACTCACAACACCAGCAATGATTTTGTCGCCAAGTGAAATTAAGCTGCTGCTTGAAGAACCTGGATGAGATGAGGCTCATTTCTCCATTATCTTTTTTTTTTATCATGTTTATTCAACCTTTATTTATACAGGTCCCAGATTTACACAGGGTCTCATTTTCAAGAGCAGCCTGTTCGGCGTAGTTGTTGAAAGTCAGCTGAGATGGGTTTGAGACCCTCACTGCCACTATCAGGTTGTTCTGGAGATCTGCAGAGAAGTGGAATTGTGAAAGGATAATTTAGAAAATCCTTCAAGAATTCTGTTTGCATTTTGTCTCACTTAAAGCTAGGGTAAACGATGTTGTCCAAAAGCACTTTCAGTCATACTGAGTGAAATGCTCCTTGCCCCCTGGGAGAGGTCAATACATTATGTGGACAGAAAAGGGTGCGGAAAAAATCTCACAACTGTAGCGGCCAAAGGACAGTAAAAACTCCGACCAATCGTATCCCGCAGACCGCTCTTCAGGAACCAATCAAATCCCTTCGCCGTTCTACCAGCCCCCTGCGCGTACATTTCAATGGCGTGCACTGACCCTGGTTCAGTGCGCGCGCGCGTTGCCAAGGCGCTCTCGCCGCTCGCGGCTCGCGTGAGAAATAGATTGAAGCGGAGCGGGCGCGCTGCGCTCCTATGCGCTTTGTATGCGGGCAGTCAGAAAGGTTAATAACATTGGAGGTGATCACAAACTCTGTGCGAGTGGCGCTCCCGCGTCCAGTGCGTTCACTCCCAACGGGAGCTCCTCCAACGGGGCGGGAGCTGGGCGGAGCCTTGGGGAGATGCTACATTCGTGCTGCATGCTAGTTTTCCAAGATCGTCGACCCGAGCTTTAAGAGACAGAAAGGCTTGAAACCACTACATCTACATTATGCTAAATAATTCTCCATTTAATTGATGTATGACTCTTTGCCACTGTGCTGCGAACCTGCTTCCAAAAGATTTCAGACAAAACCTGTCTGAAATTATCTTGCAATTTCAGAAGCATTAAACTTGACTGATTTAAAGCTATGAGGTGTTGAAGACGGTGTATTTACTGCTGTGTGCATTTTGTGGGGATGAATTTAAATCCATGTGGTTCAGTCTGATGTGCACAACCGAGTACAGAGACATTTATTCACACCCGAAGGGATCGGGACGTCGATCTCCTTATGAAGGATCTTTTCAGTTCAAAGAAGCAGTTTGTCCTCCAGTCAAACACTGAACCCAGAATGAAGCGCTCGTCCGTCCCGGTGGGGGAAACGGCGACCTGACGGCACTTCCTGCCCGCCGTCCTCAGGGGGCGCCGCCAGCCGAGCTCAGCCCGCTCTGCTCCAGCTCCGCGATCACCGACATGTGCTTGAAGTCCGCCGGGTGGTGGTTGAACGTCTCCACCAGCCGGTACGTCTCCTGCCGCTGCGTGCCGTAGAACAGCTGCACCTGATTGGCCAAGCACTGGGCCTGGTGGACGGTCTGAGGAGAGCGAAGACGGAGAGCGAAGACAGAGAGCGAGGACAGAGAGGGACGGAGAGCGAGGACAGAGAGCTCAGCGTGGGAAACCAGACAGGGACAATGACAGAACACTGCTGTGAGCGACTCACGATGAACTTCGGGTCCTTCTCGGCCGTCATGAGCACGATGCCCTTCTCCTGCCGCAGCTCGGGGTAATGGTAGAGGATCAGCTGGCTGGGAGCGTTCTCACCCAAAGTCTGCACACACGCACACACACTATGAGTTTACAATTTTGACGATCTGAACACAATCTAATGACTAAGAAAGAAAAGGTTATCCACCCCTTTCATGTGCACACTGGAACGACAGTGCACAGCGACATTAACCTCTAGGCACACACAGGTCAAGCAGGATGTGCTTCAGTGACACGTGTAGCAAGGTTTTTGTGGTACGGATGTGCCGGCATCCTTAAGGCCTGTTCATGCTCTCTTTGGACCCACGCTGACTGCGGACGCAGGCAACATTCAGAGTTCACGCAACACATGTTCAGTCATAACCAGAATGGCGTTCCAACCGAAACAAAAAGAAGTTGAGATCCTAAGCTTGTTAATTTTGGTTGAAGAGAAGAACAAAAGGAAAGCTGGAGGCAGCGTGGTGTCGCAGACGGGTCCGAGCAGAATGTCGAACACGACGGCTGAAGACGTTTTTTTTGCGTCACGCAGACAATGCATACCTGCGGACATGGAAAGCATGAACAGGCCTTTACTCTTCTGCCTGTCACGTCTTACTTATTTGTACAAAATGTCTTTAAAGTTTTGTTTTTACGCCATCAAGTATTTATCTCTCTCCACTCCATTATTTTTCTTATTGAAACTGACACTACCTCGAATGATATTCTTGCCATTATTAATACATCTTAAGAGGTAACAGACTTTTGCAACAGGTTAAAACAATGGAAAATACAGATGTGTTTCAGAATATTTTCACAGCTTGTACAGAATAGGCAAAAATTTCCCTTTGTTTATGGTGAATTTATTGTGAAAATATTTCTATAAATGCATTTTATGTAATGAAATTAAATAAATAAAATAGCACTAGTGTTACTACCATCACTAACGTTATTACCATAACTGTTATTCCTACAACTACAATTACTTTTAATACTATTATCATTATTTGGAAAAATATTTACATTACTACAGCTGTTAAAACCAAAACTACTCCTAAACCATTATCATCACTGTTGGCAATAGTAGGATAAATGTTTTGAATGGGTGTGTGTGTGTGTGTGTGTGTGTGTGTGTGTGTGTGTGTGTGTGTGTGTGTGTGTGTGTGTGTGACGCCACCAGTGTTACACACAACAAATAAATTCCCCCAGTAACACACGTTGGTACCTGCACGTTGATGAGGGAGGTGAAGTGCAACTCGTTTCCGCTCCACTGACCCACGAAGAACTCGTACCCCTCCTTCTGAGGCAACGCGTAGAGAAACTGACGATGAGAGAGAGAGAGAGAGAGAGAGAGGGGAGAGAGAGAGAGAGAGAGAGAGAGAGAGAAAGAAAGAAAGAAAGAAAGAGAGACAACTACAGGTGAGTCAGAAAAAATAATTACAATGCATGTGAAATCGTGTTGGTTGATGGAAAGTGCAATTATAATAATAAAAAAACATTGTTTATACTGAAAGACTGTTTCTTGTGGAGAGTTTGCATGTTCCTCCTGTCCATGTTGCTGGTTTTGTCCGTTCAGTTTTGTCCTCCTCCAGTGTTTGAGGACAGCCGGGGACATTAATCGCTGCTGTCAGAGCCCCCACCAGCGCCAAGAAGGCAGTCTGTAAATCACAGCGCCAGCCTCCTGCGACTCACAGGATTGATTTTAAAATCCTGTTCCTGGTTTATAAAACACTAAAAGGTCTGCACCCCGAAGAACACGTCGCTGATTTACTTCACTGTGATTAAGCAGTGGGACCCTGGGGCAGGTTTACTGAGTGTTTTCAGGAAACCAAACCGGCGTGTTTTGGCGGCTCTGCTCTGCCTCTCGCCCGGTGGACAGAACTCTCAGAATATTTGGTTTCTGAAGGGCTTTGAAATTGAAATTCGACCACTCTCATCGGTTTATGTCTTTAGTGTCAGGTGCCTTTAAAGCATTTCAGCTAATAAACCTGTTCTTCTGCTCACTTAAGCAATTTTTAATAATGACACAAATGCAGAATATTTATCCATGAAATTCTGAACATTAAGGCTGTGGATGAATTGAAGTTTTTAAATTACCATAAGTATTTACACAAAATATTTTGAGTTGATCACAATTCCTGTCATTTTTTTCTTTCATTCTTACAGTTCTGTTTTTGTGCATTTCATGTTTTCTCAAAGTTATTCCCAGTATATGTTAGTGTCCGACGACTCAAGTTGAAATTACGTCGCTGATGTTTAAACTCCAGTTCACAAAGGTTTCAAACTGAAATAAAATTCATCAATCTGAACAATATACAGCTGCCAATCAACACTCCATCATGATATTAAAACCGGAGAGAAGGAAAAATGTGTTTGACATTTTGATTGACAAAGGTTTCTGCTGAAGTGCCAAACCAGATGAAGTGCTACAGTTAGCGTGTAAACCCTCACAACACTGCAAAAATAAAATCCAATAGTTTATTTAATGAGGTTATTATGCTTTAATAAATCGGGGTAATAATTAAAATGAAATCATTGGAGTATTTTCACATCAAATGTTTTCTTTCTTCTTTTACTGTGAAATGGTGTAAAATATGCGATGATGCGTCCTGCGTTCAAGCAAATGTCGGAATTCACTGTCCAATAAAAATATTTTGAGTCCCTAAGACCCGCCCCCATCACTGTGAAGCATCTGCATTTTTTTAATCTGCACCAACAAAAGCACAGACCTCAGATATGAAGTTGAACTCAAAATCGTGAAATTAATTAGGTCGACCACTTTGTGGACATGTCTGTCGTGGAGATAAAAAAACTCCACCTCTATGCAGACGATACTTTTCTATTTCTAGCAACCACTCACAGTGACACAGACTTAACTTTTTTCTTATTCTTTGATTTCACACAAGCGTCTTCACTCCAATATCGATTGGTTTGAAGTCGTGTTTGTTCCAGACTCAGCACTGCACCATGACGTAGAGGCGGCGCTGCTGCACCATCATTCTACAACCACTTCAACCTGGCTTCGGTGTGATGTTTGCCGAGTCGCACCCTTGACAGACTTCATGTTCTCTCAGGCTGAGCGGTCTTACCATTGGGCAGGACTGGGATCTGTTGATGATCAGCTCATAGATCTGTGTCTGCAGGTATGGAGAGAGATCATTAGATCACAACCACACAGGCACAAATATGAACACTGCTAATCAAGGTTCCATCGGTGAAACAATATGAACAATATGAACTATCAAAATGTGTACAAATGCATTGTTGTGCCGCGCTCAACATGAGTTACACTTCTGCATGTCAAAAGTTCAACTAATTGTTATACAACATTCATGTGAATAAAGGAAATGCAACATAAAGGACACTTGAACCAAAACCTGGCAGACAGTGCAGCATGCCAGACTGCTGCGATCGGGATGGCGATTTGGATAGAAAAAAGGGTTTCCTTTCAGAAATCATACCTGTTAACTTGTTTTTCTACCTACTATTATTATCATTTTTATTCTGTGTGTACCTCTTTATCTTAGCTCTTCTGTGATATGGATGTTTCCAGAAGAAATAACAAAAAAGTAAATGAACAAATAAAAAGTATAATTGGCAAAACGCTCAACTCATAGTTAAGTTCATTCATAAATTCAATCCATGCATGTAAGGTAAATATTAAAGAGTAAAAGAATACGACTAATGTTGGGACTGAGTTACACTCACCGGGATGACGGCGCTGATTGTGTCCTTGGTTGAGAAATATTTCATCCAAAGCTGAGAGCGAAACAAAGAGTTTTAGGAACAACAGGAAGTCGTGTGACAATCAAACGTGAAGCTATGTCGAAGCTTAAATGTACAAAAATCATCGGACTCCTCAGACTGACCTCTGAAATTTCCTCCCCCGACTTCTCTTGGATCATCTCCAAGTTCAGGATGGAGCCCAGCGTCTGAAGAAAACCATAAAGCAGCTAATCACACCCTCATACATCAGCATCATCTTCATCATTGTTAGAAACTGAAAACATCTGTTTGACTCCCACTCTGACATTAATAAATGACTTCCTTCAGCCAAAACAGCACCAACACACTGAAGCAATCTCTAAATGAATGAAACCATTTTTGTGAAATCAAACATTTACTATTCCTTTCAGCTGAGGCTATTTCCTTTTTTTAAATGTGAACTGAGGTGAGGTGTAATTTATTGTTAGAAATGCAAACTTTTTATGATATATTATTCAATTTTTGAGGATGAGGAACCAAAAAAGGTAATACAATAGAATTTTTTTCATAAAACAGTGAAGCTTTGAGATATTTTGAGATGCATTACATATAAACTGATCTATTTCAAGACAAACATGAAATTACTTTCCCCCCCAAAAAGCCATAATTATAACGTACACGTGCATCTCAAAATATAATTAAAAACTTGATTGCTTTGAAGAAATCCAACCATTTTGATGCACTTCTATCCAGTTTAAGGCCGAAGTAGCAGATTTCAGCTGACGATGAAACGAGTGGATGAGTATTTTTATAATACTCTACAATTCACTTGTCTTCCAACTTCCACGTCTTCAGCTGTTATCACAAACTGAAATGTGATTAAATCACAAGGCAGAAATCTCACCTTGTTCTTAGTGAAACCTCCTGAAGCTCCATCTCCTGCTGCCATCATGTCCCTTTTCTCAAACTGTAAAGATTCCCAAAACCACACAGATCAGGTCATAACAGAGAAGGAAACGTTGTGACAGACTACACAGAAAAATTTACTCAAAGATAAATTTGTCTGATTTCTAATTCTTTCAAAGCAGGCACATTATAGGCAAAACTACTGGGACATCTGCTCTGAACTATAGATCATAACATATTAAAATCTAATTGTTAATCACAGAATTGGCCCGCCCTTTGCAATGACAACAACACTAACTCTTCAGGGAGGCCTAGGATTTAGGACCGTGCAGTGAATTTTTGGCTCCTCTTTTCACAAACAAAGACAAGGCTGCAGTTGGATGCTTTATTTCAATCTGCCGTCTTGGTGTCCGGTTGGGCTGGGGTCGACACTCTGACACTCTTTCAAAAACGCCGTATCTCTCTGAGGCTTCCTTTGTGCATTCATCAACAGGATGGATGCACATCCACCAAAGTGTTCCTTCATTTCACTGGAAAAGAAGCCACCAACGCCACACCCTAAACGACCGCCAAGCCCAGGCTCGTCCATCGCATTGCCAGTCAAAAATGCATTTGCATATCTGACACTTTGCATTGCAGTGCAGTCAGTGTTGTAAAGCTACGAATTAACTGCTCAGTCATGAAAGTCTACTCCATGAAACTGTCTACACACTTTTCTTGAGCCAATCTGAAGGTTAAATCACTGCACAGGCGGAGATCTGCCAACATGCCATTCTGAATTCAATGAGCTCCAGTAAATTCAACACTGTTTGCATTATCATGTCGCTTTGAGATGCTCAGATACTCCACCTCTTCCTCCATGAGCCGGACGAACTCGGCCTGCTTAGAGTGTCCGAGCAGTTCCTTCTTGCCCTCATGACGCGTCTCCAGCCGAGCCTTGTACTCCTGCGGTTTGGCACTAAAAATCCCCCACCACCAAAAAACAGACAAAAATTAGTCACCAAGTAAATCTTTCTTTCACCCGACAGCTTTTTTTATGGGGATGTTAGAGTATGATGTGTGTGTGTGAGAGAGGACATTTGTATGTATGTGTGAAAAGCAAGTGGTTACGTAATATCTGTGTACCTACAGGCAAATGTAAATGTATATGTTCGCCTCCTCTGCACTGTATTTTTTTTTTTTTTTTTTTTTTTTTTTGGCTTTCAGTATAAACTGGCAGGTTCAACCTGGTCTGTACCGTCTCCTTGGCTGTACACACAGCCTTAAAAACACTTCATAGCACTATTAGACCCCAGTATTCTGGAATTCTGTGAAACAGAGCCAAAGATGAGGAGTCAAGGTTTCAACGCTGCACAAGGATACAGGCAAGTCAGCTGACTGAGAATAAGGCCAAAACTCACACAGAACTCCAACCTTCACTTTCACTGCTTCAGTCAACTCAGTCCATATAGGCAATGTCCACTGGAATAGCTCTTGTTGAGTCTCAGACCAACAGCCATACAACCATACAGCCCAGAAAATCATCGGCTGCTCTCTGCCCAGGCTGGAGGACATTGCCTGCTCTCAGCAGAGCAAATGACATCATTAAGGACTCTTCTCACCCTGGCCACCATCTTTTTGACCTGCTGCCCTCCGGCAGATGCTACAGGTCCCACAAAGCAAGAACTAACAGGCTCAGAGACAGTTTTTTTTTCCCCCAGAGCCATCACCAAATGACGGTGTGAACCTCCCAAAATATGCTCTTCAACCTGTGCAATACCAGGGTTGATTAATACTACCTCATATAACTGTGAATAAGCCGGTGCAATACTGCACATATGTCGCTACTAACCCTACTTTTTATTCAAATAACACTTTTTTTATTGTATATTTTATCTTCTAAATTGTTTTATGTTATTCATGGAGAGCCACATCTAATTTCGTTGCTTTACAATGTTCTGTTCATTGTATTCAATGACAATAAAGATCATTCATTAATTCAGACCAGAATTTCTGGCTCCTTTCAACCTAAGTCAAAGCAGTGTGACCTTCTCAGAGAACTGGAAGTCAAAAGAGAACTGCAAGTCATCACTCAGTGACTAAAAACAATGTTAAATAAACTGAGCTTGATGAAAATGAGTCTGCAAGTCGTGAATGAAGGCATTAAACACCTCCCGATGTGGAGATGAAGTCAAAATCTTGTATATGGGCAAAATTAAAAATAGTATGCACACACCAAGCATAAAAATCTGCACATGTTTTGATATATGCGAGTCACTTTTCTACAACAACTGTGCACAGGATTTGAGATAATTATTATTGTTTGTATTGTATTGCATATGTCTGTCCAAACAGTTAAGGGTAGTAGGGAACTGGGGTGGATCCAGTAAGGGTGTGGGCAGGACACACTTTGGACAGGTGGACCATACAACACAGTGCAAATGAACAAAGACAATGAGAGGAGCACGCTGCAGGAGACCATGCAAGCACAGGAAAACATGCAAACTCGGCACAGAAAAGGCACAGCCTAGATTTAAACACACACAGGCTGTAGTTCGTTGGTAGAATAGAGAACCTCTCTGTCATAAAGCTGCACATTCAATCCCCTATCTCTCCCTTTCCGAGAAATGTCCTTGAGCAAGGTATGGCTGCTGCTTCCATTGGTGTGTAAGAATTTGATTAACAATGTAAAGTGTTTTGAAGGCTGCTCAAGTGAAGAGTGAAATAACTGACTGATCCTTTTAAGAAGACATCACTCTGTCCTTTGACAGCTTCTTGAAGTCCTGGGAAAGCATTTTATGAACCTCAAGTTTTTTCACCCAAAATTTAAGGACAAAAATTCCAACTACTATTTGAGAAGTTAACATTATGTCTCGTTCCTCTTGAACGATATGTGTTTTATTTTCTTGCCTTCGTAACAAAGATGTGAAACAAAGTTGAATGAAATTGATGTGGAAAAGACTGTAAAACAAAACTACAGCGGCATAACGCCATAAGATATTGTTTTCGCACAAGCCGTAATCTTCACTAGACATTCCTTGGCTCAGTGGCAGCCTCTGTAAGGGCCACCATGCACGATAACCTGCCAATCACTGGATGTTATATAAATCACACGTTTTCTAAAGGGGGTTCGGCCGTCGTGCCGATGCTAGCTCGGTTAGCCCGCTAACCTGCGCAGCTTCTGGATCTTGTCCTGGTATTTGTTGTAGAACGGGTTCTCCTCCAATTCCGGCTCCTTCCGCACGGAGAAGGCTCGGAACTGCATCGGCACCAGCCCGGGGATCAGTGTCCTGATGCCGGTGGCCCTGACCGCTAACATCCCTCGGTACAAACATGACATTTGTACCATAGCCGCAGCCATCTTTCCATCGTTCCCGTCCCACATCTATAATCCTCCGGCGGAAAGAAGGCTTTAAACATGAACGGTTCCGGGAAATAAAATAAAATCAAATATTGTAATGTTCTTAAATGTTGAGTTTATTCATTATTAAAGAGTATCGTTGTTGTGGAAAGTGCCTTTGTCTTATTTCTTATCAATACCTTCATTGTGTTTATTTTGATGAGCTTTTTCTGTGCATTTGTAAAGTTAAAAACGGAGGGAGGGAGAGAGAAAGAGAGAGAGAGAGAGAGAGAGAAAGAAAGAAAGAAAGAGAGAGAGAGAGAATTATGGCCATGAATATGGACCATGGTTGTCGTTTCAGTTGGAGGACTTATTGATTTTTATTGTGTTGCATATTGATGATGGGAGGGATAGGCTTCGTTTTCAACGTTGTTAAATGCTGCAAAGCACTTTGTGATGTTTTGTTATACTATGAAAAGTGCTGTATGAATAAGGTTTGAGAGATTCTGAAGGCAGTATTCTTTTCATTAGGGATATGAAGATGTCTGTTTTTGTTATTATACAACCCTTGAAACAGAAATTACATTCTCAAACCAACATGGAGAAACCACTTGGCAACTGCTCACAACAGAATCTGTGTTTACATGGGACTTTTTATTTCTCTGTAAATCCAAATAAAGCCCAATTCAACTCTAAAATGACCATGTAAATGCCTGGAAACTTTATTCAGAATTAAATTTAAATATGAATAGACTGGCTGTTTTACTGTCTTTTGGAAGCAGAATTACGGTATATGCTAACTCGGTGCGACTTCATTCTGGTCGTTCAGATGAGATTTGTGGGATGTGTTCACACCTTTAACAGGAAGTCATACATATAATTTGGAATCCCCGCCTCCCTCCTGAAGCTACTTCCTGTTTGAGAGGAGCTTATAGAATGATTCCACCAGATTCTGATTTCATAGTTTCCAGAGGCCTCACAGTTCAAGCTTCAGGTCTGTATCTGCTGTAGAGGGTAAACGAGAGCAAAAGGGCAACAGAGGTCAGAGGTCACAGCCTTCATGTTTCAGCTCGGCCTCAGATGGTGAAGTGACCTTTTGGAGCTTCTCTAAAGGACGGTCTGGCACTAGTCTTCATCCAAGCCTCAATACTACTATAATGTAGTATTTTATCAAGACCACAATGCAAGAGGTTCATAGAGGGACAAACACACACATTGGTCAACCCAACACAGCGTGCCATGTCCCCCAGATGTGTGTGTTGTATGTATTTTGCAGTGTTCAATGAGGTGAAATTAAAACTGAAACAAGAGCCACAAAGGTTGCAGTGAATGAGGCCACTTGGCCCCCTGCACCACACTCAGCCTGATGAGCACACCTCCCAAAACTCTACGTGTGTGTAGAAGGGAGTGGGGGAAGAAAGCGGTCCGGGTATGAGGTCGAGTTGCTGGCGACACTGGGCACCCCCATTTCTCAGAAGCCCGTGGCACAGGATGAGCTCAGCTGTTCCCAAGACCAGGGCCCCAAGCAACCGCAGCCGCTAACCCAGAAAGCACCCACCCATCACACACATCAAGAAGGGGCAAGGCAAGGACGTACACGCTGTCTTTTTAAAGCTGTGGCGCATGCACCTAACTCCAGGTGAAACTACACCAATTTGAACAAACTTCCTCAAATCAGCTATTCTGGAACCGAAAAATCAGATTTTCAAATCTCAGAGCAGATTAACAGAGTTCAGGGTTAGACTGCGTTTTTTGAACCTGCTTTGTGAAACGGACCGCAGGGCTACTCAGCTCTAGTTCTTGAGGGCCAACGTCCTGCATGCAGTTTAGATGTTTCTCTGCTTCAGCACATCTCAGCAGTCATGTGTTGCACGTAAACACAAAGTATTTTTCCTATGAGGCGCTCGGCTCACAGAGAGGAAAGTTAAATAACTCGGTCACATCAACAAATAAACTCTGAACAACAACACCCATTTCATTCGTAAAAACACTTTATTTCCATTCTTTGAGATCACAGACAAAACAATTCCCAGAGGTCAGTGTGAACAGTATTTCAACATTTTAAACAGGATGAATTCTTGTAACTTTTGATCTGCCAGGGTCTTACATGACTGTGTTTTCAGGTGACGCGCCAATGAACCACCGTGAGTCAATCTCTTCCCATGTTTCACAGTAATATGTGTTGTATTCCATGTTGTATGTTGTTCTGCTCCATTTATATTTCTATTCCATTTATATGACTAAACTGTGATTTTGCCACTCTGCTTTTGTAACTTGTAACTTTGTAACTGCATATTTGAAAGGTCACTTCAGTTTAGCCTTTTTGAGTGAGCTATCAATAATGTTAAACCACAGCCTTGGAGAAACATCTGGTCAGAGGATTAATAGACACTACAGTTATTGTTGCCTAAGTGCCTCAAGAGGTGAAGAAGTCCAAATATCTCAACTTGTGGAATGGCCTGCCATGATAAGCCAAGCCATAAAAATTGCCACAGTGAAATGGGAAGAAGGTCTGGTAACGGTCTGCTCAGGTCATAAAATCCAAGGACGAAGCGTAGAGAAAGAGCCCTCCCTAACTGGGCAAAGACAAGGAATAAAATCCCTCGTCAGTAATCGGTCAGGCACCATTTTGCCTGGGGTTCTGACTTAGATCAGTGATCGCAGGGCGGTGGTCCGGGACGTCCTGTATTTTGATTTTATTGCTAGCATTAGACCTTCTCCTCTGTCTGATCATCTTCTTTAATCGAACAAAAGAACTTGTGCTGCGACTTAGAGGCTTCAAGCATCCTTTTTTCATTTCAAATTCAGTCTCAACATATGGCTTCTCACCTGTGTGGATCAACAAACCATCCTGATAAACTTTAACCACACATTCCACAAAATAACTTAAATGTAATGCAGATTCAAAAACTTGTGTACTGAAATGGAGTAGGAAGAATTTTAGAAACTTAGGGCCCTACCCAACTTCTTTCATTTTTGAAATCATGCCATTGATGCTGCACAATACTGTCAAGAAAGAATGTAAACATTTCCTTTATTTCAAATTTCCTGTTTTATTTCTACAACTACAATTCTACAACTTTATTTAGCACATGCTTTTGTCCAAAGCAACATACAACACTTGGGGAAATTCAGGGTTCAGTATCTTGCCCAATTAGGACACTTTGACGTGCAGACAGGGGTAGACAGGAATTGAACTCACAACCCCCGGTTGTCGGACAACTGCTCTCCCCACTGAACCACAGCCGGTTACCGTAAATCCTCTTACAGCAGCCGGGGCTTTTATTTGTCTGAAGTGTAGCTGGCACCAGGCTTTTAATGATAGGAGGCATGCAGAGAGAGGCTTATATTTTAAAATTTTCAAAAAGAGCAGAAAGGTCTTTTGTGTCAGTTTGAACCCAGTAAAATGTACTGAGCTCATTTATTAAAAACAAGCATCAAACAGTAATAAACAGTACTGCAGTTTAGAGCTGGATGTATATCAAATTAATTCAAATAATTTGATTTTATTTTTTCAATTGATGTAAAAAAAATGAAATTGCAACATCGAGTTCAATGCTTTCTGTCCCTCCGCCATTTTTACCGGACATGTGTAATACATAGTTGCCATACCAGGAGGACTGGCGCTGTAGCACAGACTACTGTCAGTACAGCGCTTCACAGAAAAAAAAAAAAAAAAGACAAAAAAAAAAAATGGGTTATGTGGCGAGAGGAGGAATACTGGCTCAGTTCTGGTGGGAAGAGAAGTGTCAATTGTTGTGATAAGACCCGACAATGCCTCCCTGGGACTTTCACCCAGGGAATTAGTACTGAAAGCACACAGGTTTGTTGCTCATTGAAGATAGAGATGTGGTTCCACCTTAAAAAATAAAATTTTTATTCCAACAATGAATGTTATTAAAAGTACATAATATATACTTTAAAACTCACACAGAACCCAGGGAAGGAGCGGGGGATTGACTCTCGGCTGAGGCCTCGTGGATGGGCATAAGCTAATGCCGAGGGGAGTGATCCGTTAAACAAAAGTAAAGCAAATCAGCAGCAAACCCCGAAAGATGCCACCTTCCAGGCACCAGCACGCCACCACTGACCTCCAGCCGCTGAAGGGGGAAGGAGAATAAAACACTTACGGGTTGACAAGTGAAACAATAAACCAAATTAACAAAAAAATAGAAATAAACACACTGATGATACAATAAAATGCAACCCGCACCTTCACAGACACACACACGTTCACTCACTCATTCATGGGGGGGGTGCTGCTCTGTCCAGAGCAGCACACAGAGAGCACCCTGCAAGCAAACACCCATGCCTTAGCATGATGAGAGAGACATCAAGTGAAGCAGTGTGCTGCCATACCTGTCAGTCAGCGACCTCTGACCCAGAAATGACGCATCAGTCAGCAGGGGCGCAAAGGAAGATTGGAGGGAGGAGCTCTGCTTTTACACTGGGCCGCCTCATCAGCAGCCAATCAGCACTGGCCTGCTTGCAGCACATAGAGCAGACGCCTCTATTATGCTACATTCATATTTGGAGGCACCTTTTATGAGCTTTCTTCAAAGATCATTAAAGGAGACGGGCTTTTAATGGAATACAGGTCATTATTAGAGGATTCACAATACTTTATTTCAATGATATACAGACCATTAAAAAAACAAGTTCACAAGATCAGAGTGGAAAAAAAAAGTTATTTACTTAAAGGAGTACTCCTGAGTATTACTTTACTTAACGACACCCCTCACGACACGTTTTTTTATGACGAGATAGTGATGATCTGTGGGCATATTTTCTTCCACAATTTGTGCACACATATGGCTTTGTTGGAATATGCTCTGTGCGGTGACCAACTAGATCTCTCGTTTCAGTTAAGCTTTTTTGACCTTTATCATGCTGAGTTGAACTGCTGAGACTTTTCAGATGGTTTGACAGTTGATATCGGTAATGGATATTTTTCTCACAGAAAGCACATTTGAATTTGTTCTTCGTCGGTGATGTTGTTGATTCAGTTTCTCCAGGAGTTTTCTCTTTTTGTTCTGCAGGGACAAAAAGTACAAGATAACAGATGAGAGACACTACTTAAAAGAAAAACTGCGACTCAAGCAGTGAAACAGAAAACTTTCATTCAAACTTAAAAGAGAGTGTACAGTGGTTACATTCTTGCTTATTGAGCACCTTTAACTGCTCAACGATTGTTTCGGATTAACTTTTTCTTGGTGGTATTTTCACTCACCTCTCATATTGATACGTTCTGTTAAGCTGCATGATGAATCATTAAAAAAAAAAAATCCCAATATCGATTCACACGTACATGTGCTCTCATTTCTACACACTTTTAATGCACTTTATATCAGGAGCTGCAATCACAAATGCAGACGCAGCACTATGACTGACTCCTCCCTCAACCGACAGCAAAGCATCTTCACAACACGATTTTGTGGAGAAAGCCCACCTGATGAAAGCACAAGTGAGAGTTAAAGCGGAGGAAAGGCTGCAGTAAGGAGGGTTAATAAGTTTTTCTACCCACCCACCCAAACACAACTTGTGCCCCGAAAAGGTTTGCATTCAGCGGTGTAGAGCTACTTTTTAGTGTCAGTTGAATTGTGAAGTTAGTTTTGTCCGGGTTGCAGCACCGCAAGGCGACACCACAAATCTTTACAATCATCTGAAACGTCACGACCCAATACAGCATGATGAAGCTTGACAACATCAGAAACTAAAAGAGATGTCAATAGCCAGAATTTTGTTCAATGCAACGTCAAACTCACCAAACTCCAGTAGATATGAGCATGTTGCAACCAAACTATTGTACAAACATCTGCTCTACATTCTGGATGAGTCTCCCTGTTCGATACTCTACTTGAATGACCATTTCAATGTAATATCTTTCTTTTTTCATTTTTTTGTTGTTGTTGAAGGTCATGAGCGCAATAACATTTTTTTTTGTGGGAAAGAAAACATCATGCCAGAGAATCGCAATCTCAATTCTAAGCAAAAATATTGTGACTCGCTGGCGGCAGCGGCGAACGCTAGCCTGAGAGTCGGTGAAAACCCTCACTGAAGGGATGATCCGACTGTCTGAGGATAACAAGATTAAAGAAACGGTGATGGATCTCCAGGCCAGGAGCATGAGGGACAACTTAGGCTGAATCCCATTTCACCCCTTAGCCCTCCCCCTTGGCCCTCCCCCTTGTGTTGCGTGTTCACGTGTAGGGGTAGGAGTGTCCCAATTGTCATTGTGATGTAGGGGTAGGGCCAAGAAGGAGGGCCAGTCACCCCTCCAAAAGGAGATTCTCGAGAGGCACACTTCAAATGGAGGGGTATGATCCTGTGATGGCCGATGGCAAGGGGTGCTTGTTCTTTCAGCCTAGACCATGACTGGCGGGCGGGGTTAATTCACTTCCGCATTGGCGAGAGCGATCGTTTCCACACCCGTGCATTCCAGGAGCATTCCAAACACAACAGATAGGCGATTATTTTCAATAAACTGGTTTCTTCAACACAGCCCGCCTGGAATGCGCGGGTGGGAAACGAGCGCCCCCGCCAATGCGGAAGTGATCTAATCCTGCCCGCCAGTGATGGTTCAGGCGAACAAAACAAGCGCCCCTCGTCACCGCCGCCACTGGATGACAGATTTCTCAGAAAGCCTTCCAAGATCGGCAAGATGGCTGTGTCCGCAACGAAAGAAGTTCATAAATGTCAGTATTTTGTCAATTAATAAAGTTTTAAAATGTAAGAAAAACATTCTTCTTCGGCAAATAATTGTCGAATCTGCCTACGTCATCGGCAGCGGCAACTACTGATGACGTACGCGACTGTCGGAGGGGTGTCCCAATTCCGAGGGGTTTACTTTCTCCCCTACCCCTTAGCACTCCGTTTCATAGGGGTAGGGCCAAGGGGGAGGGCTAGAAAGAGAAATGGGATTGGGCCTTAGTCTTGTCTGGAATCCCAGAGGAGACAGAGGAGGACCCCGATACGACGGTGAAAAGTTTAATCAAAATGCACCCGGAGCTCCCAGAGGAAGTGGTGGAAAACATCTCCTTCCACAGGATCAACGGCCTGAGAGGGAAAAGACCCAGAGAGTCCAGACCCAGACCCATAGAGGCCAGGTTCATGAACTTTAAACAGGAGAAGCAGGTGAAAAGCCAGGGAGCTGAAGGGAATCAACTTCGGCTTGAACGACCAGTTTCCAAAGGAGATCCTGCTGGATCTGCGCAGAGTTCTGTTCCCAATCAGAATAAAGTCCATCTCCGAGGGCTCCCGCGCCGTCATCGCCTTGGATAAATTATTTACCAACGGCCAGCTGTTCCGTGACCCAAACATCACTCCGTGGCTCTACTGATCTCAGGTGCTGTACTCTCACTGTCCCATAACGACTCCACAAAATTAATACATAAAACTGCCATAAAATAATTAATAGTAAGTCACTGCCCGTCTCCACTGCACTGCTCACTGTGGATGCGTTTTCTTAAGTATTTGTTTCTTTTTTCACTCTCACCCTCTCATGGTTCATGGCTGCACCCGTTACCATAGCAACTCGACACGCGGGGCACACCAGCACTGGGACATCAGTCTGCAGACACACATCGACACTGCACAGTTACACGTGCACTCAAAGCATGCCGATACACAGACTCATAAAGTACGTCCAGCTGACATGCATGCTGCACATGAGTAAACAGTGGGCTCCATTCAAACTCCAGGTTTGGTGAAATACACATAACACTCATTTTAGTTGTACAGTCATGAACACACTGAATGTCATCTCCTGGAATATAGGAGATTAAACATTACCCATCGGCTTCAGGATTCACAGGCAGGCATTGTCCTATCACAGGAAACTCATTTATCAAACTCATCAGTAGATCTTCTTCCATCAGCACAGTTTCCACATGTGTACTCAGCCTGTTATAATTCCAGGCAAAGAGGAGTAGCAACTCTTATCAGTACAAGGTTAAACTTTCTAGGGCGGCTGTGGTTCAGTGGGGAGAGCAGTCGTCTCACAATCGGGGTGTTTCGATCCCTGTCTTCCCCATGTCTAAGTGTGTGTGGGCAAGACACTGAACCCTAGATTACCCCAGTGGATGGACTGAGCTGCCTTGCATGGCAGCTGCTTCTACTGAAAGTTCAATCACAGATTTGTTATTATCACACTATCTATCAAAAATGTTAAATTCTGCGTTGCTAATGTGTATGGACCTAATGTTGATGACCCCTCCTTTTTTAACTCCCTCTTCTCCTCACTAGATGACCACTCAGGTCACACATTGATCAATGGAGGGGATTTCAACATGGTGTGTGACCCAGAAATGGACAGACTGAGTACCACAGGAAGCCAACGAGTCTGGCAATCCTCAGAAACTGTGAAACAGTACATGAAGGATTTTGGTCTTTGCGATGCCTGGCGCTGTCATCACCCCATAGGAAGAGAATACACATTCCTCTCTTCAGTTCACCATTCCTACTCTAGATTAGATTATTTTTTTAACTAGCAGCACACTGATGAATGACATCTCAGAAATCAAAATTCATCCCATCGTCATAAGTGATCATGCACCAGTTACATTTGCTGTCAGAAATAAGAAGAACAAACCACCAACTAGAAACTAGAGATTTAATACATCATTACTTAAAGATCCAGAGTTTATCAGCTATCTTAAAAGAGAGTGGTCTACATATTTAGAAAATAACGACTTGCCAGACACTTTAGCATGTGTTCTCTGGGAGGCAGGGAAAGCAGTGATGAGGGGAAAAATAATTTCCTTCTCCTCACACAAGAAAAAGAAAGAAGCTTCAAGAACTTTGGAATTGGAACTCAGAATTACAGTTTTTCACAATTGCTAAAACACAAAATCCCATTCTCTGAACCAAACTCTCAGTGGCCTAAACTCATTTTTCGAATCAAACACTCTTTTGGCAACAACTTAAACACTGTTCAGGTCCTATGTTCAATTTGCAAAACCTATCTGCTCTTTTTTTGCAAAACCTTAGACACATTCTCAGTCGCTAAACACACAACATTTTTGCAAAATTGTAAACTGGCAGCAAAATGAACACAACTCAACACAGCTGTCATCTTTTACACACAACAACTCAAAAGTGAACAAATATTTCTAATGATGTGATCAGACCAAGTGCGCACCAAGACAAGATGCTGGAGACTGAATCTCCATGACCGTGACCATGCAGTAGTGTGCTTTTGTTTTGTTTTGTTTGTTTTGTACTTATTTTTTGTTATGGCAGTGAATTTAGATATCACTTTGACTTTGATGCTTCTTGATTTTTTTTTTTTTTGAGCTAAATGCATTTACAGTAAAATAAACATTTTCTGTGGACTACACACTCGTAAAGCTGTTGGGTTACTGTAAAAATAACCCAAATTGGGTGGAATTGCTAACCCAGCGCTGGGTCCAGCAGGGACCGAGCCAATGCTGGGTTATTTCTACCCAGCCGTTTGGGTTGAACAGTTGACCCTGCGTGCTGGGTCAAGATTTATCAGCGGGTCTGGGAAGGTTACTTTACAGTAAAAATGTAATCCCTTAGAATTCACACACAAGTGCCCTCTGCCATGCAAGGCTGTCAAACCCTCCACTGGAGGCCAGCTGGGGTTCAGTGCAGTTTACTGACATGTAGAGGAAAAGATTTGAACTAACAACCTCACAACTGCTAGACAACCACTCCACCAACGAAGCCACAGCCACACATGTACATAGGGAGAGGGATGTCATATGTCTTTTCCCTCTTAGCCATTTCAAGAATCCTCTGTGAGAACACAGGACTGCAGTTTCCTCTTGCGTATTTTGCCAGAAGTCTCCAGATGCAAGCTGGAGAAGGAGTTGCAGGAGTGTTCAAAATGGTGATTCTTCTCTTCCCTTCAGCCCGTGAAATCATCAACCCAATCTGCTGGGTCAACACAATTCACCTAATTTTGAGTAAAAGTGACCCAGTCTGCACAAAATCAAGGGCTTCCAAGAAAATGTGTTGGGAAAATAGCCCAGCAGTTTTAAGAGTGTGTGTCCTCAGTTATTTCATGTAGTGTCAAATGAATGATCTGAGGTGAACATGTTTTTACTTGCTGTGTGTGAGATCTGAATGCATAGTGTGGTTTTGAACATAGGAGAACTGGTTTTGAGGCGATAGTTTGATTTTGACTGAAACGTCTGAGATTTTGTGAATGGATTTTGAATTTTTGGATTTGTGTTTAAGGTTTTGAGAAAATGGAGGTTTCAAGAAATGTGTTTTAGCAATTGTGAAAAAAAATGTAAATCGCTGGAGGAGGCTTATCATGTCTCCTCACAAGAGCGCATGCTGAAGGATATAAGGAAAGCTAAATTTGAACTGAATGAAATTCTAGATAAAAAATACAATTCTTGATGCCACGACTCCGTTTAGAGAACTTTGAGCATAGCAACTCCTGGCCAATCAGTGAAAATCAAATAAGGAAAAAAACACATTCTCTTCTGTTAAAGACCCAGAAGGAAACATCAACCATGGCCCAGACAAGATCAATAACATCATTAGAGATTTCTATCAAAGATTATACCAATTGCAAACAGACACAACAGAAGAGAAAATTGATACTTTTTTTTTTTTAATGAAATCGATCTTCCAAAATTGAAAGATGAAAATACAACAGTGTTGGATTCTCCTCTTTCAGTGGATGAACTCCATACATCTCTTCAGCATATGCCCAATAATAATGCTCCAGGTTAGGGCTGAATGATATGGGCAAAATTTCATATCTCGATATCCATGCCAGATATCTTGATATCGATACAATATATTACAATGGATTCAGTGAAATTGAAGCATTTTTCAGAAAAATGAAAACATCATAATACAAAGGGATGTAAAAAAAAATGCAGCTTTATTTATGAGAACTCACTGCCACGACCACCAAACTCGTTTGTGCAGATTCTGTAACCGCCCTCTGCCATCAGCTGTCAACCAGGAAACGAGGTTTGTGGTTGGCTGGCCTTACCTGTGCATGGGAAAGCTTACATGCAGGGCAAGCAGAGGAAATCTTGATATCGTTGATTTTGAGAAACTAATGTCCTGAATGTTCATATCCCGATATCGATATGATAACGATATATCGTTCAGCCCTACTCCAGGTCCAGATGGCTATCCAGCAGAATTCTATAAAGAATTCTGGACCATGCTGGCACCCACTTTTCATACAATGGTAATGGAAATAAAAAATAAAACGAACAGTACCCTCAAATATGAACCTAGCCAAAATAACGTCAATACTTAAACCAGGGAAAGACCCCACACTTTCATGCAGTTACCGTCCAATTTCGTTAATAAATGTAGATCTCAAAATCATCAGCGCCTGGCTCTTCAGCTCGGCCTGACCCCGAACCTGAGCTTGGAATCAGACCTATCGACATGGAGACATGGCGTCTCACCCTGCCGTCATTCCGCAAGAGAGAGAGAGAGAGATGATGATAGTGCTGAAATAATGAAGCTACTGATCGAAATGACAGCGGATATACTGGCAGTGATTTAGAGGAGGAGAGGTTATCGATACATCAGTGGGAAAGTATTTACTCCTAACACACAGTACACAGGGCTGATTAACCGGTACATATATATACCGTAATGGCCCGAAGAGAAGATGACTCTGATTATAAGACAAGCCCTATTTTTCAAATATCTTCTTATCTATCTTATATAAAAGTATATGTTGTTTGAAATAATTGTAGTTCCTCTCGTCCTAAATGTTTTCATTTTAAAACATTTTTTTTAGGATCTGTATATCAACATTTCACCTTGTGGACAAGAAGGCACTAGGCACTTAAAGTCCAGAGAGTTATGTCTTCCTGTGCACTGAAATTATCAGGTGTTCATAGATTCGAGGGGACAACATGAGGCAGTGCTGTGATGTTCAATGAACGAGTCTTTTGTTTGAACGGCTCCTTTAACTGAACGACAAGAGCAGGTTCACAGCTGTCTGAGAGCCGTTCCTATGAGCAAATTATCCACACTTCTTTCACGTGTCCCCCGAGTGCCTTACGAGTCCGAGCTGTCACCGCTGCCTTCATGTGAACGACTGAGTTTCAGTTTTTCACAGCATGCTGCAGTCATCTGAAATCAGCAGCTAACTAGTGGAGGAGAAGTGTCTAGAAACCGGTGTGGAGTCGGTGTTTAGGAAGAACTGGTTTCCCTATTAATTGGCGACTGGGTTTCCTTCATGTCCCTTGTTGCTGGTAGATGTTAAAAAACCACACAAAAAGCCGTGTCAGACCTTTCATGAGTCTGATTTAGTCAGTCAAAGGAGACGAAGCAGCATTTTGAAGCTCCTCTCTGGGGACGATGTGCAAGGTAAACCACAATGTAATGTGTGTCAGAAAAACACCTTTTAAACCCGGGTCATCAAACAAATTGAACCACCAGATGAAAACTCATGACCGGCAGTAACAGTGTCAGATGTCAGAGAATAACAGACTGACTCCACACTAATGAGGCTGATGTCTCTAATAGAGTCACGAGGTGTTCTTCGGGGAGACAGTCTTTTGGGACTCTGTTTTAGATCGTTTTGGTAAATGGCTGAACTGTGAACTTCCCGGATCACCAAGATTGTCTCCTTGGGGACAAAACTATGGTACCTATTTAAACAAATATATCTTTAGAATATTAAAAACTGGCGTAATAACCTTTGCAAAGACAATTCTGAAGTGTTGGAGAGATCCCCACACAGAGACGGCGTTCTGTCCTCCTAGAATTCGGTCTGATCTCATTTACATCTCCCATTGTTGTGGACATTTGATGTATCCATCTAATATAAGAAAAAGTGTTTGGGACTAAATTTCATGCTGACTGCTCAGCTTGACCAAGTATGCACGCATAAAACAGTGTAAAAATCAAGGTGAATCATCATTTCTACCTGTGTTACTGAGGATAAAGGTACCTGGACTGTACAATAGATATTAACCTGTACGAAGTTATGTCACACCATCAAAGAATCTAAACTGTTGCCAAAAATCTACTAGATTGACAATGAGCAAGAATAAATGGATAGAACAGAGAAGACAGATCGTGTGGTGGAGAAGACACAGGGAGGAGGACATGGTGATTGTAGATTGCCGATTGCAAGAGCCATTTTCGAGCCAGGTAGAATCGTTTGTTTGATGCTGTTTGCTATATTAGAACTGGAGAACGAATATCTGCACTCGCAAGCAGAACAACTGTGGAAAGCGTTAAAGAATGGCACCCTTTGGAATCGGTGGAGCAAACGTGTGGACAAAAAACAGCAATATGATTATTGTTGAACTGAACGGCGGTGTGAACATATCCTCTGTACATACGTCAAAACCTCATCTCCAGCAGCAGAGTTTCCCCTACATAAACTTTACTTGGGCGACCTGCCCAAGTAGATTGACACCCGCCCAAGAAGATGAATTCACAAAAAAAAAAAAAAAAAAAAAACGCGCGGTCCGTCTTTCACACTGGGTGTCAGGCGCGCACGCACCAACACCCTCGCGCGCCCCCGTGTATTGCGACAGCCGGTTTATAGAGCTCAGTGAAGCTGACCCCCCACCCACAAAAAAAGTCGAGACAAACACTCTGAGTGGTTAGTGCTTCGTTTGTGCAGATTTGTGCAGTTGAAATTTTTGTTTGTGCTGCTTTCGTTTTGGAGATATTCAAGATTATGTTTTTTAAGGTCATTCAGAGTTCACCATCCCCCCAGCTTGCTCCAAAATGAACCAGACTGGTCTAGTTTTTTTAGTGCTTCGTTTGTGCTGATTTGTGCAGTTGAAATTTTCGTTTGTGCTGCTTTAGTTTCGGAGATATTCCAAGTTAAATTTCCAAATTCCAAGAAAAGAAAAAGAAAAGAATGAGTAATTCTATACGTCATTGCTCTGGACACATAGCATGGCGACATGCCAGTTTAGCCGCTACCGGCTACAGGCTAACAGCCTGCAGGGCTGCAGATTAATGCCGGTGTCGTGCCAAAAAGTGATTCCCTGCCATAAAGTGATTTCCAGTCCGGGCAGCTGAAAAGCGCAGCTTCTGTGGCTCTGCAGCAGTCTTCATCGGGCTCAAACAAGTTTGTTTCTGATCATCCAACGATGTTTATTTGTGTTTGCGTTTGATAGCCTCCTTTACGTCCAGTTGCCTTATATCGCTGTTAAACACCGGTGAGCTCGTTGGCGATTTTAACCTGGCTTGTTGTTATGCTAATAAAGATATGTCACGGAGGCTACACGTTTTCTTTTTTTTTGCACCAAAATTGCTAGATTGCTCAACAGAGTAATTTCATCCCAAGCAGTGCGTTGTACGGTTTGAAAATTGAGAAAAGGGACATTACAATGTCAAAATCAGCTTTGCTTGCCAAAAGCTGATTCATGCCTCCGGTATTGTACGTGGATCGATATTTTGCCTCAAAATGATTTGATATAACACAGCAGCGTGAGATTTACAACATTTGAGCAAAACCAAGGCTTTATACCACTTAAAAAATGAGTAAAGGGAAACTACAATGTCAAAATCAGCTTATTTTGATTGCCAAAAGCTGATTCCGCAGACCAGAAATCACTTTCTGGCAGAAATCAAGTTTTGGCACGACACCGGTCGACCGTCCCGGACAGTAAAAGTTCTAATCAGCTTGATTGGCTGATTTTTCCTGCAGAAGCTCCTCATGCTCTTTCATAGAACAGGCCGTATGTTCTGGTGTTGTTTGTTTACATCACGCTGCATGTACAGCTCCGAGTCCTGCTCCGTGTCTTCTTCTCCATTTTGGAGTTGTGTCAGAGTGACAGCGCCATCTGAAGGCCTGGCGGGTGAACTACATCGTTTTGAGTCCTTGTTATGTTGCATAGATGTAAATATTTCCTGAAGCGATGCTGTGTGGACAGGAAACTGAGAAAGAGATTGTAAACAAATAAGTTGGGCTCATTTGTAATTCAGAGACAGGTAGACATCCAGTTGTTTTCCATTCTCAGCTGCTCATAACACCACATCACACTGGAAACATCTGGAACCATGTAACATTAATCATTTCCCATCGTCTTCCAGTCATCAGATTTTCCCTGAAGCCCACAGAGAAGACATTTACATTAACAGCAGAGTTCTGTCAGATTTGGACGTCTGTTGCTGTGAAAGTTACATAGATACATAGATATGTTTTGTACCCTAATCTCGATAAATGTAATAGCATTTCAAGAAAATTGACCCTATATAATGAGAAATAAAATAATAATGTTTGCACCACCTGAGCCCACAGTAAACTGTCACAAGTTTAATCCAGTAAAATAAAAAGCTGTGATTAAATGCCCCCCCCAGCCCAAAGTAGATCATTATCGTCCATTTATCGTTGTCGAGGTGAACTGCTTAATATTACCGTGATATTGATTTGAGGCCATATCGCCCAGCTCTAGTAAGTGATTTAAACCATAATGCATCAGAGCACAATGTGAATAATTTCAGTTAAATTTCTTGTGCTCTTTTGCATGATGGTAATGCAAGTTTTTTTTCTCTTTTAGATTAAAACTGAACTGAGGAACAGGCTGCAAGGGAAGCATCTTGCTGCATGCATGCGCATCAGCATAAATGGACCTGACCCCCGATCCTTTCCGTACCGAAAGGCATTGGAGATCTTTTTTACTAAACCAAGAAAATACACTGCTCTGACACAAACTGTCAGCTTTGCAACTAGCTTCGCAAGTAGCTTTAAATGGCTATTTTTCCTGTCATTTTTTTTTTCTTTCATTCTTCTTTTGGGTTCTGTTTATGTTAAAGCAGGCTTAAGATGCATCTAGAATAAATAACACATGGTTCATAAACCAGTTTGACTAGATTATTGTTAATGCACTTATCAAACACCGCAACGTCCTCCTACAGCACCCGGCCCACCACCACAAATAAATTCTCAACCTAGGGGAAACACTGCAGCAGCCATCAAGTGCCCCGACGTGACACACAGATTGGGGTAACTACACAGATTTTGTAAATTGATATCGCACTGCTGACAGTCTGCCACAGTCCATCTGAATGGGACAAACGCTACGCGTAAAAGCACGCACCAGCATGCACTGCTGTCGGCTGCTGCAGCCATCCAAAAGACCGACAGACCGAAAGACCAAAGAACGATGGAGATGCTCCATCAGTGACAATCATGCGTTCATTCACACTTTTCCATACCTGCTCTGTGTGACATGACTTCAGGGTTCCGGGGAAGAATGGTCTTTTTGTGGGAAGTGAGAGTTGGATCTATGGGGTCAAAGATGTCCAAAACGATGGCAATTACTTTCTGTAGTGCCTTGGTTTTCAGAGGATCAAAGGAGGAGCCACTTCCATCAGCCTCCTCTTCCTCCTCCTCCTCCTCCTCCTCGTCCTCATTCTCATCCTCATTCTCGTCCTCATTCTCGTCCTCATTCTCGTCCTCATTCTCGTCCTCATTCTCGTCCTCATTCTCGTCCTTGTCCTTCTCCTGACCCTCTGGAAAGAAACAAGACAAAGTCACTCATGTGATGGAAGTGAATATTTAGGAGGCAGGGGTGGAGCCAGGGCCGGCGCCGGCTTCTTAGACGCCCCGGGCAAGGCGTCCGGCGACCAGCGCCCCTCACGGCGTCAGTCGCCCCCTATGGCTCTGCGCCCTGGGCAAGTGCCCCAGATGCCCAGCCTAATCGCCGGCCCTGGGTGGAGCCAGGGAGTGGCCAATGTTAGCCACAGCCACCATGGAGAAATCTTTGGCCGCCCCCCTCAGCACCCCCACAACAGCTTTACCACAAACTTTTTCAGAAGCTTTTCCAAACACGGGTCTTTCCGCACGGACACATTTCAAGAGCACACCACAAATGACAGTTCTCCACCAAAACAGATAGTGGTGCCAATTAACTACAACTGAATGTCAACCACCAACACCACCATTGAAGAAGTGTTGAAGAGCATAGAGCTCATCACTGCTGCCAGAAACCAACTCGGAGATAATTTACAAAATATTCAGGTTAATTTCCTATATTTTGAAAGATTCTTGTCTTCATGCAGGTATACTGTGACACTGAAGTGTTTGTGTTTTGACATGCTCACTCATTCAGAGCTCATTTGCATTGGCAGCCCCAAATTAATCAATTTCAAAAAATATTTTTTTTTTTTGGGGGGGGGGGGGGGCTGGAGTTGAAACAGATATGGAAACATTTGCTTATTCTGATTGTACACACAAGTTAGCAGCCAACTGATAAAATATTCCAAAGAAAAAAGAAAAAAAATATGTTGGAACACTCATCGTGTTCAGGTTCCTAACCTGTCAGGCTAAATGACAGTGAGGATGCAGTCGTTCCCCCAGAGATGCTCTGAAAGGTGGATTAATTTCAAGGTTTTTTTTTTTTCAATCCTGAAGTGTCACATTCCTGAAGTGCTGCTTTCTAGATTTATGTGCTTTGAATGATTACATTTCAAGAACACAATTACACTAGATCAAAACTGTAGCTTTAATGGAATATCAAATCCTGTCAATATCATAATTGTCTTTATCTCTACTGACAAGTGCAAATATTTATGCAGCTCACAGAAAGTGAAGCAGAGAAGCTGCGATTTCAGTGAAGTATCAAGAACACAGAGGACCACCGGGTATATGATTTACATCCGGAGGAAACCCATCCAGACATGGGGAGGAACATGCAAACTCCACACAGAAAGGCCCCATGGTCCGGGGATCAAACCCGTAACATTCTTGCTGTGAGGCAAGAGCGTTTACCACTCATCCACCCTGCTAATAAAGAAAGGATTCATAAAGAAAGGATTTTGAAATGTCTGTGTTGAAAGTTTTGTTGGTCTTCATATAATTTGTGCAACAAAATAATACTTAAGTCAACCAGACCCTGCAAATGCAATGACTACAGTTGTAAGATTTGGCTGCAGGATGATTAAATGATGTAATGTGTGGAAAAACCAAGGAAACGCTGAAAATCATGCCCATTTCTCATTGTTGACAGCAGTTTAATCTTATCCTGGGTAGTTAGCCTGGTGTGGAGCAGGCTAGCTGCAGAGAATAAATCACCATGGTGACTTGTCCGGGATAAACTTGGCCAGCTTTTGTGCAACCGACTTGAGGCTAACTTCATTCAAGATAACCACAGGATCACCACCACAGGATAACCACAGTTTTCCGGCTTAATTCCTTATCCAGGTTTTGTGCAATACCCCCCGGGGGGTATTGCACAAAAGTAGGATAAATGAAAATGCGTGGCTTGAGTAAGCCGAGTCGGTGTTTTCTCAGATTAATCGGTTGCACGTTTGCCGAGTCAGGATGAAAAGACGCAGCTCACTCAAGCCAGGTGTGGAGCATCAGGATAAGTGCGAGTTCACGGCGTTCTTCAGAAGACCACGAGATCGATCACAGAATCACAGATTGAAAATGGAACAAGGACGTGCATCTTACTTCACACAGGATGAGCAGCAGTGTGCGAACTATACCGCGGCTGTCGGGTGGGCTCACTTATTTGGGGTGGGGTTCTCGTGCCTCGGAGCAAGAACGTCAGCTTCAAGTAATGCTTAAGGCACAGCGCCCCCACGCTTCAATGGTGAGGGCAAGTACTGCATGCAGGCCAGCAACTTTATTAAAGTGAAATAGTGATGCGCAAATCTTACATTAAAAACGGCTTAATTCTGCATATGATCCATGATAATGATCTTGCAAAAATAATGACAATAAAATAAAGGAAATACTCGGGGGAAACAGCATTTTGCTAATATTTCGGGGCCCCCCAAAAATTCACAAGTCATGTTTTCATGACTTTTCATGTTTTCATGACTTTCATGCCCCCCCCCCCGGTCTCGCAATCTTGCCAATGTTGGGCATCTTGATGAAGGATATCTCACGCTGTCTCCGAAAACAACAAGTGCACTAACGTGGCCACGCTGCATCGACCTCATCAGTACCCCTTTCCCACTGGCCCAAAAAACCCGTTTGAACCCGCTAATACCCCTTTCCCGTCGACCGGTGTCTGTGACCCGCTAACTATCGCCTTTTTAGACTCCTTTCCCACCGCCTGCAGACCCGCCTCTAACCTCCTGCAGTGTTGCCAGATCCTCATGGTAGTTTCCCGCCCAAGCACAACTGAAAACCCGCCCATTTTTATAAAAACCAGCCCAATTCGGCCAAACCCTTGAGATAGCGCCAAAACATTAATACACACACAACAGAAAACACTTCCTAAGCATACAAACCTTCATATAGTGACCATAACGAGGATAAACAACTGTATAAGACAACGCAAGTAACACCCCTCTGTTGCCACTGTTTGAGGGGCGAGTCTCAGAATATAGGATTTCTGGATGAGGCGGAAGATTATGGCCAATGACTCCGGTCAGAGAGTCGGGAAACAGGACAGAGAGATCAGTTTGTCTTCTTCTTCTTTATTCTTATTCTTCTTTCTTTAGCAGCAACACTATGCGTATTTATGCATGCGTGTATGTGTGTATATATGTGTGTGTGTGTGTGTGTGTGGTCTGGAAAAACAAGGAATAATCACTGTGTCACAAAATGCTCTAAACAATAGTGAGCAGTGAATCAACTAACAGCTGAACATGGATAATACAAACCAATCACAGTCACAATTATAAATCAGTAAATCAGGATGCAATATTGATGTGCAATAAATCACAATAAGCATGTGAACTTGGCTGCAGAATCAACAAATTACAAGCAGGACTAACTTATATTCAAATAGGACTAATCAGCAAGGGAAACACAACATATCTCTATGAAATAACAAAATACTTCAATAAACATAAAATATACTTCAGTGAGAAGTGGAAAATGACTTACATTTCGTCATGAACGCACACAAAAGGCAGGAAAACACACAAAAACTCCACACAGCTCCATAAAGTCCTCCTGCAGAATCGGCCTGCAGCTGTAGTGTGACTGGGCATGCCCAGACTAGTTCAGGCTGCATTCCTCCAGTCACCAGCAGGCGGTGCTGTTGGATCTTTAGGGCTTTCTCACACAGCCGCCCCCAAATGTCTGTCTTGAGGACATTTGAACTCCAAGAGAAAGTCCCTTAGCTTGTGGTATCCTCCGAGTCACTGATCTTGGGCAGCTGGATGAGTCGGGCAACAGGCCGCACGTAGATCTTGTCTTTAACCTGGACAGTGGCCGCTCTTATGTTCCCGTCTACTCCAGGATGGATCTTGACAACATTGCCCACTGGCCATAGTGCTCGTGGGAGTTGTGGATCAACGATGAGGACCACCTTGCCCACGGTCAGCTTGTCTCCATCAGTCTGCCATTTCGATCTCCCCTGTAGGCTTGGCAGATACCGTCGGATGAAAGTTGTCCAGAAGTTGTCTGCTAGCACCTGACTGTGTCTCCATCGTCGTGTCCCCAGAATGCTGCTGGAGTCATACAGCGCCTGTGGCAGGGAGGAATCACAACGTCCCATGAGTAGAACATGTGGTGTTATTGGGTCGGGATCGGCGGCGTCAGCGGAGACATATCCAAGTGGTTTAGCATTCAAAATCCCCTCCACTTCGACGAGAAGGGTGTAGAGGACTGGCTCTGGCACTGACTGCTCTCTAAGGGTGACTCTGAGAGCTGCCTTCACTGAGCGAACTTCTCGTTCCCAGGTTCCGCCGAAACGTGGAGCGCTTGGGGGATTGAACTGGAAAGAGATCTTCTGTCTTGCCAGCTGGTCTTGTAGCTCTGGTGCCATGGCATTGAAGGCTTCTCGTAACTCCCGTTCTCCTCCAACAAAGTTGGTGCCGTTATCGCACAGGAGTTCAAATGGGGTGCCTCGCCTGGCAATGAATCATCGTAGAGACAGCAGAAATGCATCTGCATCCAGGCTCTCCAGCAGGTCGAGGTGGACACATCTGGTGGTTAGGCACTTATATATGATCCCCCATCGCTTTTCAGTCCTGCGGCCAATCTTCACGATAAACGGCCCAAAGCAATCCACTCCCGTAGAATAGAACGGTGGCTTGTAGATGCGCAGCCTGGAGGGTGGAAGGTCTGCCATCTTTGGGACATCTGGCTTGGCCCGCCAGAGCTGACATTCCCTGCAGCCATGCTGGTGTTTCCGTATCGCTTCCCGGCCACGAAGGACCCAGTACTGGCGTCGCATCTCAGCTAACACCCGTTCAGATCCTGGATGGAGAAGCTTCTGATCAAATTCTTGAATCAACAGTTTGGTGATCTGGTGCGTTGGGTCCAGAATGATTGGATGGATCGCATCTGCTTCGAGATCCTCTGCATGTCGTAGTCTTCCTCCGACACGTAGGAGTTTTGTGGCTTCATCGTACTCGGGTGAGAGTGTCACCAGGCGACTGTCAGTTGGGATGGGTCGACCGGCCTTGAGGGCCTTCAACTCACCAGGAAAGGAGTCTTGTTGAGCCTTAGCCAAGAGTAACTTCTCTGCTGAGATGTAAGTGGCTGCATCAGCTGTTTGCCTCTCGCTGGAGGTAGCCGCCCCATGGCGGGAAGTGACGGTAGCATGTACTAGATCCTTCCAGATGCGGAACTGATTTGGATCATGTAGGTCTGGATCATGCACCTCTGATGTAACACCAATGAGGATGGACTTTCTGAGTTCAACGGCCTCAGGCACTGCTTCTGTTACAAGGTCAAGGTCAAGGTCAAGGTTTATTTCTATAGCACATTAAATACAGAAAACTCTGCCCAAAGTGCTGCACATGTTGATAACACCATAGAAAAGAAAAAAAAACAATAGAAAAATACAAAAGTTTAAAAACAATAACTTACAAAAATGTCCAGCTCAGCTTGTGTTGAACGCCAGAGCAAATAAATGTGATTTTAACAAAGACTTAAAACACTCAACAGATGAAGCAGAACGAATGTTCAGAGGGAGCTCATTCCAGAGTTTAGGTCTAGCGACCGCAAACGCCCTGTCACCTCTGGTTTTCAGTCTCGATCGGGGACAGGTTAAGAGCAGCTGGTCACATGACCGCAGGGCTCTTACAGGAGCATACAAACACAACATTTCAGACAAATATTCGGGGGCCAGACCATTCAAAGATTTAAATACAAGCAGTAAAATTTTAAATTGAATTCTAAAAGACACAGGGAGCCAATGAAGTGACTGAAGCGCAGGAGTAACATGATCAAAGCGCCTTCTCCCTGTGAGGAGGCGAGCAGCGGCATTCTGTACCAGCTGTAGGCGACGAATGGATGAAGCGTCCAGACCATAATATAGGGAATTACAATAATCCAGACGTGCCGTAATGAATGTGTGAATTAATTTTTCCAACTGGTCAGAGGGCAAGTAGGATTTCACTTTGGCGATCAGTCGCAGCTGGAAGAAGCTGGCTTTCACCACAGCACTGATTTGCTTCTCTAGTTTAAAAGAACTATCAATGATGACGCCGAGGTTCTTTACACAAAAACTGTGAGGAACTCCGAGGTCAAAGGCAGGAACAGGTTCACCAAACACAATTACTTCAGTTTTGTTCTCATTACAGTTGCCAACTGTAACAGTACTGTTACAGTTGGCATTGTCGGCCACTGGTCATGAGGCTGATGGAGGAAATCTGGACCACTGATCCATCGGTGTGGATGTGCCACATCTGAGAGCTTCAGACCTCGCGTTATGTCATCGGCTGGATTTCTTGGAGAGTCCACGTATCTCCAGCTGGCTCCTTCGGTAAGAGATTGAATCTCTGCGATGCGTGTGCCAACGAACACTTTGTAACGGCATGACTCTGAGCTTAGCCAGTGGAGCACTAATAATAATAATTAATAATGAAAATAATATATATAATATATATAATATATAATATATATAATAATGAAAATAGTTCATAACTAAGGAACATTTGATTACAAAAGTCCAACTTTATTGTCAAATCCACATACACACATCGTATTTTCCGCACTATAAGGTGCACCAGATTATAAGGCACACCGTCAATGAATGGCTTTTTTATTTTTTTTTATTTATTTTTTTTTACTTTTTTCACCGCATTATGACGCACATAGAATAAACAAGGTGGTTTACATTCTCGGTTGAAATGTGTTCAGTAGTGAGCAAAGCGGTGACTGCTGACGTCACTCTGGTGAGTGTTTTCTGTGTTGGTGAAGCTTGCGAGCGACTGAAGTGCTTGCTGTCTCTCTCTTGCTATTACTGTTAATTCACGAAGCAATCAAAAAATCAGGGTTATTTACCCCCCCGGGGTTATTTTCACCCCCGATTGACCAGTGATCTCTCGTGAATTACATTTCTTCTCCGCCGTCAGCGCCACCGGCATGGTAACTAGCTTAGCGTGCTAACTAGCTTGGTCCGCTGGGACCGCTATGGCGTCCTCCCCTCTATCTTCTTTTCTTTCCTGCTCAGTATGCCGTATGTTGAGTCAGAACCCTGCCTCCCTTGACGATAGGGGTATTTGTGTCAAGTGCAGTGTATTGACAGTGCTGGAGGCCAGGGTAACTGAGTTAGAGGAGCGGCTGCACAGATGTGAGGGGCAGGGCTGCGCTAGCTACAGCGAGGTAGCGGCAGGGCTCGCAGCCCGCTCCTGCAGTGAGAGGAGTGTTAGCAAGCCTAGCCCCGCAGCATGTCCCGAGCAGCCGGGGCAAGACCAGGACCCGGTTTGTGACAGTTCGGAGGAAGGCTAGTGCTAAGCACCGCCACGTAGCACTCCAAGAACCGCTTCACGTCTGCAATAGGTTCTCTCCCCTCAGCGACGACACACTGCCTGAACTGGACACGCTGGTGACTGGCAGCTCTATAGTTAGAGACGTGAAGTTGCCAGCGGTGAAGGTTAGGTGTTACCCGGGGGCCAGAGTGGGTGACATTGAGGGGAACCTTAGGCTTTTAAAACAGGAAGGTAGGAGATTCCGTCAAGTCGTGATTCACGCAGGCGGTAATGATGCCTGGCGGAGATAATCAGAGGTGCTCAAACTACAAGTAGCCTCGGTGTGTGAATTGGCTAAGTCGATGTCTGATGCCGTAATGTTCTCTGGTCCCCTGCCCAATTTGGTCAATGATGAAATGTATAGCCCACTTTCATCATTCAATTGCAAGTTGTCTAGATGGAGTGAGGAAAACGGTGTTATTTTTCTAAACAACTGGTGCACCTTCTGGGGAAAGCCTGGGCTCATCCGCAGGGACGGCATCCACCCAACTTTGGATGGTGCAGCCCTCTTAGCTCACAATATAGCTGATCGGCTTAGTACTCTAAATTGACAAACCAGCTATGAGCCCCGGGTGCAGAGCAGTCGTGTAGAACACTCCTCTGTTGATCTTGTTGATCCTGTCAGTACTCCTGTTCCCGGATTTTTACAAGTCAAGCATGGAGGTTTACCTAGGCAAACAGAGACTGTGTCTGTCCATAGTGCTCAAAGCATTAAAAAAAGTCAATGGGTAAAAAGCTTAACACCTGTATGAGACAAAATAACTTTTCCAGTAGGAAATACATAAAATGTGGTCTACTAAACATTAGAGCAATCTCCATTAAATCTCTGTTAGTTAATGACCTTATCGGTGACAATAACATTGATCTCCTTGCTCTAACAGAAACTTGGCTTCAGCAAGATGACTATGTGAGGCTCAATGAATGTACCCCTCCAACCTATGTTAATTTCCAAACAGCTAGATCAACAGGTCGAGGTGGAGGTGTGGCAGCGATATCGCACTCCAGTCTTCTTCTTAAACCCAAAACTAATGTTAAATTCAACTCTTTTGAAAGCTTAATACTAATGCTTACTTGTCCAAATTGGAAGAATCAAAAAGCTGTGCTATTAATTATTGTGTATCAACTTCCTGCTCCTTACTCTGACTTTTTAACTGAGTTCTCAGAGTTTTTAAGCAATATAGTATTGGCTCATAACAAGATTCTTATAATAGGTGACTTTAACATCCATGTGGATGATTCTGGTGACAGTCTGAGTAATGTGTTTATTGCAGTATTAGATAGCATCGGTTTCACTCCAAATGTTGATGAATCCACTCATAGTCACAAGCACACCCTGGATCTGGTTTTAACATATGGGATAGAGGTCAGTGACCTAAATGTTCTCCCTCAGAACCTCATACTCTCAGACCATTTTTTTGATTACTTTTCAAGTTTTGATTGAAGACTACTCTGCTCAAAAAGATAAAATTCAGCTGATACGGACATTATCTGAAAAATCTGTGGCTCGGTACAAAGAATTGATCCAGCCTGCATTTTCTTCATTATCTTGTGAACTCACAGAAATGAGCTTATTGACCGGTGATGATAATAGGGATCAGCTTGTTGACAGTGCTATGCACTCACTAAAATCTGCCCTTGACGTAGTGGCTCCGTTGCAGCTGAAAACCAATCGACCCAGGCGCATTGCTCCATGGTTTCAAACAAAAAACTCAGCAATTAGAAAGACTGTGGCGTAAATCTAAATTGGAACAATCTCTGAAGGCCTGGAAATGTAGCTTGCTAAGCTATAAACAAACTGTTTTTAAAGCCAAGACATTATATTACTCTTGTTTAATAGAAATAAACAAAAATAACCCTCGGTTTCTGTTCAACACTGTAGCCAGACTGACAAACAGTCATATTGCAGTGGAACCAGTAATCCCAGAATCTTTAAACTGCCATGACTTTCTTAAATTCTTTAATGATAAAATCATAACCATCAGAGGTTAAATCAGTGAAGCGCTTTTCTCAGATGAAGCTCAGGGAATCCAGTTCTGCCGCCACCTGAAATACCTGAAATACTAGATAGTTTCTCATCAGTAGATGGGGCTGAGATTACTTCAATTGTAATGTCTTCTAAAACTTCGACTTGTCTCCTAGAGCCAATTCCAACTAAGCTTTTCAAAGATATTCTTCCAGTTATCTTAAATACTATCGTAACTATAATAAATATGTCTCTAGAAATTGGCTATGTGCCACAGTCATTTAAATTTGCAGTAATCAAACCACTGCTGAAAAAACCTAATCTTGATCCTGATATTCTAGCCAACTACAGACCAATATCAAATCTGCCTTTTATTTCAAAAGTTCTGGAAAAAGTCGTGGTTAAACAGCTTTGCCGTCACCTACAGGACAATAGTTTATTTGAGAAATTTCAGTCAGGGTATAGAGCTTATCACAGCACTGAGACTGCGTTAGTTAAAGTCACTTATGACTTGCTATTGGCGGCTGATGCAGGTCTAGTCTCAATCCTGGTTCTCTTAGACCTCAGTGCAGCTTTTGATACAATTGACCAGAATATTCTCCTGCAGAGGTTATAATGTGAGGTCGGCATCAGAGGAAAAGCCCTCTGCTGGTTCAAATCCTATTTATCTAATAGGTACCAATTTGTTCACATTAACCAACAGTCCTCACCGTGCTCCCAGGTCAGTTATGGGGTTCCTCAAGGGTCCGTGCTCAGGCCAGTTTTATTTCTGTTGTATATGCTTCCTTTAGGGAACATAATTAGAAGTCACGATATCAATTTTCATTGCTATGCAGATAACACACAATTGTATTTATCTATGAAACCTGATCAAACTAATCAAATAGACAGACTCAGTGACTGTATCAGAGAAATTAAAATCTGGATGACTACGAACTATCTCCGTCTTAATCCTGGCAAAACAGAGGTCATTATACTAGGCCCCCATAAACTGAGAGAGTGTCTATCCGAACAGATTATCACCTTAGATAACGTCAGTGTATCCTCCTCCTCTACTGTCAGGAACCTCGGGGTCTTATTTGATCAGGATATCTCCTTTAAAGCACACATCAACCTGGCTTGTAAAACAGCATATTTCCACTTGCACAACATAGCTAAAATAAGAAACATTCTACCTAGAAGCGATGCAGAAAAACTCATCCATGCATTTGTCTCTACTAGACTGGACTACTGCAACTCCCTTTATGCAGCCAAAAAGTGCTTTAAAAAACTTTCAGTTGGTTCAAAATGCGGCCGCCAGATTATTAACTGGAACTAGAAGACGTGAACACATTACTCCCATTCTAAAATCTCTTCACTGGCTTCCTGTCGAGTTTAGAGTTAGATTTAAAATCCTTCTCCTCACTTACAAAATCCTGAATGGGATGGCTCCAACCTATCTCCAAGATGCTTTAACGCCTTATCAACCAATCAGAGCACTTCGCTCTCAAAATGCAGGGTTACTGGTGACTCCTAGAGTCTCTAAATGGACACTAGGTGGAAGAGCCTTTAGCTATCAGACACCGTTGTTTTTATGGAACCAGCTTCCAAGTGGTGTCAAAGAGGCAGACACAGTCTCCACATTTAAGGTTAGGCTCAAGACGTTTCTCTTCGATGCAGCCTATGATCAGGTCAGCTAGGGATTTTAAACTAAACTAAACTAAACTAAATACTAATTTAAATACTAAACTATCCACAAAGCTGCCGTAGGAGCTAGAATGCTGTGGGAAGTACGGTGCACTGAGCCCTATCCTCTAATGTCTGAATGTTATTCCCTTTAGTCCGTTCATTGCTTTTCACCTGTTGTCCCCCCCTTTGAGGGGGAGTCTTCTCGAGTTTCAGTTGCTGACTCCATTATTACAAGGGCCTACCAACAAGCTCCGTCCGGACCGGGAGGACACTCCTGTCGGTGCTGTGCCCGCGGACTGGCTTCGGTTCTACTTCTGGGATCCGTGGTTCTTGTGCTGGACCGTCCAACGGACTGTACTCAACATAGTCCTGCTTTACTTCTTATTGTCTCATGCTAGCTGTTGCCAAAGCTGTCCGTCCCTGGGAGTGGGATCCCTCCATACTGTGGTTCTCCCCAAGATTTCTTCTTTTCCCACTGGGTTTTTGGAGTTTTTTCTTGCCGGATGTGAGGGTCTAAGGCGGTGGTTGTTTCGTTTTGTCTCGTTACTGTAAATATTGACATGTTAACATTATGCTTATTCACTGTTTTTATTTTTACCAACCAATGTAACATCTTGAAGCCCTCTGAAGCAACTAGTGTTGTGATACTGGGCGATACAAAAATAAATTGATTGATTGATTGATTGATATCAAAGTGAGTTTAACTGAGGACCGCTCCTCTTCATGGACATGCAGCGCAGCACGCGGCCACGACTGGTGTAACTTGCTGAATCACCGGAGTCCAGCCAGCTGTTGATGCCGGCTGATCTTCCGAGTGAAGTCCCCCATCGACAGCTCAGCCGCCGGTCAGCCGATTGCCACGTCGCAGTGGGCGGGCTGCCGGGCGGCCCCTCCCGCTGCCAGCCACCGGGTGGGGGTTGCTCCTCCTGTCGGGCGGCTTGCTGGGCTGTGCAGCCCCTCACCGTGCTCCCCGCTTGGGAGACTGGAGGACAGTTGTGTGATTTTATGGTCCAGAGCAGAGCGAGCAGAGCTTGGTCGCTCATGTGATCAGGTGGCAAAACATTATGAGAACCATAGTCAAACAACCGGGTGGTCTTTATTACCGTAATTTACACAAAAAGGGCACACTGTTGGTTTTTGACAAAATTAGAGGTTTAGGTGCGGAAAATACGGTATATGAAAACAAAATCAAAATCCTCTCTGGGGCCCGGACCAAACGTGGAGGCGGGCCATATCCGGCCCGTGGGCCGTAGTTTGGGGACCACTGCTCTACAGGCTCGCGCGGGACACTCTGGCGGCTGGCTCGGGAGAAGGTGGAGAGGGAGTCACGCTGAGTCAATCTCCGACGCTGAGACGCTGCTGCTGCTGCCGCTGATGCTTCCTGCTTCGGCCCAGTCATATGGGGTGGGGGCAGGAACATTCTCGGCGGTGGCATCATGCCCGCAGGCCAGTGATGCGGTGCCCATGAAGGCTGCTCGCCGCTGGGATTCTTCTAGCGGCAGGGCAAGGCAGGCAGGGCATGAAGTCCGCTGGCGGTGATGCTGCCAGCCGAGGCAGACGAAGCAGTGCTCATGGTGATCTTGCTCCATAAGAGCGGTGCCGTAGGAGGGGCAGGTGAAAGGCCCAATGCCCGATAGCGACTCGTCGCGGGCCGGCTTGTCCATCTTGATCTTGAATCTTGATCGCAAAGGTCTTGAATGGCTTCTTGTAAGTCTCAAGGGCTGAGGAAGAAGAAGGGAGATTTGCCACCTGGACTGTTGGTAAAATACCCTCGGCGAGGGGCGTGGTGATGTGCCAACACACGGGTAGGATTGGTGCGCATGTTTCAGTTTTGTCTCAGCGGATTGCCTGGGGCCAAGAGGAGTGCCAATAGCAAAGCCCGTAGGTGGGCTTAGCATATCACAAAGTACAAGTTTAAATGTTAAGACATTTATAGTTTTGTTAGGAGTCTGAATCTCTTTATGTAAGCGCCTGATATCTGACAGGGCCACATATCAGACCGGAAGTGTTACTGAACCATGTGGAGTCAGCGTCTCTGAGCGTCTCATGCTGTAGCAGAGGAGAGTGAAGGACCACTAAAGGCTAAAGTGAGCAGAGCCCGGTTTCCTGACAGATAGTGACACCTTGCTTCCCGCGGGCTGCAGAGGGGTTTTGGCCACGACCCGCACCGCGAGGAAGTCAGTAGAGCCATCAGGGGTGGAGCAGGGGTCCCAGTCCAGTGGGGGCGAAGCGTTTCTCCATGGACCCCTTTGGCCGAAACATCCCCAATAAAACATAATCGCTTTAAAAAAAAAATGCCGCAGATCAGCCCCTCTGACACAACCACAGCAAGCAGGCGCATGCATTCAGTCATTATGTCAAACCTAATTATAAACCTAATGACTTTAAGATATAGGTATCAAACTAGAGATAGAAATCAAATGACATCCAGTGATGTCGGATTCAATACAGCCAAGTTTTATAATTGTTGTCCGTTCTCCTACCGGAGAACAAGTCTGCTCAGGCCTTCCTGGGTCACCACTGCCTCCCCCAGTGATTCCCCTTAAAATCTCCCCGGCGCCCCGGGAAGGTTTGGTAGCGCCCCTGCCGGGCTTCCTGGTTGCGCACACGGCCACTGCACCAATCATGGCGGTGGACCTCCATCCAATCCGACTCTTCCTCCCACATCTGTCACACCCATCCGGTGGAGGATATGCAAAAAGGTCTAGTGGAGGAGGCCGATATGATCCTGCTCGCGTCATGACCGCTCGGAGTCTATGCTGCATGCCCCCCAGAGCCGCGACACCAGCCATATGGGGACGCACATGCTACAGTTGCTGCAGCGAGGGAGTGGTCCCCCCACCAGGGCTCCCTCCCTTATGACCCTCGCGGACGGCCAGACCGCCGAGACGGCAGGGCCCAGGCGCATGCTCTGCAAAACCCCCTCCTCCGGGGGCCCAGCTGTGGCGCCTCTAGGAACCCAAACCTGTCAATGCGAGTGGTGTGTTGGCCCCCTCTCCGGGGGGGCCTCCACCCGGAGGAGGGGGGCCAGCGGGTTCAATGTCTCCCAGCACTGCGGGGCACTCCGCCCCGGCGGCCGGGAGCACCCGGTCGAGTTTCTTCTCCTCTCTCGGACCTCTGGGTCCGAGAGGCTTGGAACTGCAATCTCACGGAACCTTGGCCAGAAAGAGATGTTCCAAACCTCTGGACAACTCTTAGCAGTGGATCACTCGGCTCGTGCGTCGATGAAGAACGCAGCTAGCTGCGAGCACTACCGTATTTTCGGCACTATAAGGCTCACTGGATTAATAGGCGCACAGTCAATGAATGGCTTTTATTAAAAAAAATCATACATGGGGCGCACCACATTTTAAGGCGCATAGGATGTATAGTATGAGTAGTATGAGCAAAATACATATTGGCAGTCTAGGTTGTTACATTCTCAGTTGAAATGTGTGAATAAAACGACATATCAGAGCGAGTTTGACTGAGGTTCGCTCCTCTTCACGGATATGCAGCTCAGAGCGGCCACGACTAACTCGCTTGGTCACCCGGGTTCAGCTGGCTGCGGTCTCCTGTGTGAAGTGCCCCACCGACAGCTCAGCCGCAGCCGGCCAGCTGCTCCCAGCATCCCGGCGAGTGGGCTGCCAGGCGGGGGCTGGCAGTTCTCGGAGTCGCAGCGTGGGGGCTGCCGCCCGGTGTCCAGCCACTTCCCACGTCCGCCCACGTGCAGCCGCGTGCCGTGCTCTGCGGTTGGGAGAGTGGAGAATGTGCCTGAAGCTTCATGAGTGCCGTTCTGTTTACACTAGCTAGCTTAGCAGCTTAGCAAGCAGGGGTTGTTTGCTCATGTGATCAGGGTGATTACCGTAATTGCCGCAAAAAAGGCGCATCAAATTATAAGGCGCTCTGTTGGATTTTGAGAAAATTACAGGCTTTTACGTGCACCTTATAGGGCATAAAATACGGTAATGTGAATTGCAGGACACATTGATCATCGACACTTCAAACGCACCTTGCAGCCCCAGGTTCCTCCCGGGGCTACACCTGTCTGAGGCTCGCTTCTCAATCACTCGGAAGGGGAAACCCGCTGCTCCAGAAAAGGTGTTGGTTGATATAGACAGCAGGACGGTGGCCATGGAAGTTGGAATCCAATAAGGAGTGTGTAACAACTCACCTGCTGAATCAACTAGCCCTGAAAATGGATGGCACTGGACCGTCGGGCCCATACCAGGCCGTCGCTGGCAACAAGGACCGCGAGGGCTATGCTGCAATGAGTAGGACTGGTCTGATTTATCGCCAGGCTGTGGCATATGAACTTGGCCACCCTGTCTCTGACTAGTGGATTTTGGTTCTTCTCAAAGTTCTGAAAGCAGAGAAGACACATGTCAAAAGCCAAATATGTGTGACAGGAAGCCGGCTGACAGGTTGACTCACGTAGGTGCAGACTGCAGTGCGCAGATCGAGGAAGCTGGGGCCTTGCCGGAGCCCCATGGATTTGACCACCTTCTTCCCCATAGCCTCAAGAATGATGGTGAAGCTGTGGGAAGACAACTTTGAATCAGCCCGACTCTAACAAGGTGTGTAAATATTCTGCCAACTCACCACCTCAGGAGGCCGGTGTTTGTTAGAAAAGTCCAGTCCCAGTATCGGTACCCGGCCCACCCAGTCATCAGGCGACAAACACCCTTGCTCTGGTAGCCTGGGTGATACAATTCTCACAGACTTTGGGAGTGCCAGCCGGCCGAAATATGTAATCCTGGTACTCCGGCTGTGGTTTGGGGGGCTGCTGGCTCTGGGGGGTGCATACCTGTCGGCAGTGGTGGGGTTTGGGGGTGGGGCCGGCGGTTGTGGGTGGCGGAGGGGCCTGGATGTGGGGTTCGGTGTTCCCTTGCCTTCCAGGAGGGTCTCCCACAGGACATGACGGTTGGATGACGTGGGAATGTGAGTGTGTTTAGGGTAGTGTTGACTCTGTGTGTGTGTGTGTGTGTGTGTGTGTGTGTGTGTGTGTGTGTGTGTGTGCGTGCTTGCTAGCGGGTGTGTGTGAGTGTGTCGGAATGTGAGTGTGTTTGGTTTAGGAATGAGTGGTTTTGTGTGTGTGTGTGTGTGTGTGTGTGTGTGTGTGTGTGTGTGTGTGCGTGTGTGCGCATGCGTGTGTGTCACGGGGCGGAGAGCCCCAGTTTACTTAGGTCACAGTGGGGAGTCCCTCTGAATAAATAAAATATGCAACACTGGGAGCAAGTGTCTCTAAAATTGGATTTATTCATTTCAAAAGATAAATAATTTAAAAAAAAGAAGTCCTTAAAATGGCGCCGACTAAAAACCAAAAACTCTAAAAACTACTAAATACATATTTTGAAAATATATATTTTGAACATGGGGTCCCGCTCCGAGTCCTTGGTGCTCTGCTCCTCTCCTGCCTCTCCTGGGGGGGGGGGGGGGGGGGGGGGGGGGGGGGGGGGGGGGGAGGACAGGGTGGGAGGGGTGGGACGGGGGTGGGGGTTGTGATGCCCTGGATCTCGGGGTGCGTGGCCGGAGCGCTGGGGGGGGTGCTGGCCTGGGGTGGGTAGCCGCCCGTGTGGGCCGGTTCTCCCGGGTGGGTCATGGCCCTCCGCCTGTGGGGGGGGTCAGCTCTTGGGCCTTGGGCTCTCGGCTCTGCCCGCCCCGGGCGTCCGGCGCCCAGGGTGGACCGGTTCCTGCCGGTCATGACTCCGCAGGGCCCGGGGCCCGGGACTGCTGGGGTTCCCGGCCAGGGGCTTTCCTCTGCCCCATTTCTGAACCGGAGCGGGGAGGTATGCCTGGGGGAGCGGCTTGGATTAAGGCTCTGTGATGACCACCGGCTGTCTGGGCTCTGAGGGCCTCTCTGACCTGCTTCTCGCCTTCTCAGGGGTCAGAGGTCATATATGCATGATCACTATCACCATCACTATCACCATCATATTTGCATGATCACGTTATTTTTGTGGCCTGGTGTGTGCACTACTATGGTTCGTCGGGGGGGGGGGGGGGGGGGGGGGGGGGATATATATATATATATATGCATATGTATGGTTCTGTCAGTTTTGTGTTGGTTGTCGGCTCTGTTTTGGTGTTGTCTAGATTGTTCTTGGTTGCGTGTGGTGCATCAAGAACACTGTTTTGCATTGTGAATTTGTACATAGGTTGTGCCCCCCCTCCCCGTTCCCCCTCTCTTTATCTCTCTTTCTTTCTGTCTCTCGCTCCGGCTCCGGGCCGGCCTGCGTCACCAGCTCTGAGCTGCCAGCGTGCGTCTCTGCCTTGTTGCTGGCCTGATCGGGGTGGGTTAGGTCCAGGCGCGAGACCATCGGTGGGCACGGACCAGTGGCCCTTAGAATGCCTAACCGATCCACTGCCGCTTTCTGGCTGGACCTGAGCAGTAGCTCTCGTTTGGCTTCAGTGGTCATTTCTTGGTGTGACCACAGCAGTGCTTCCTCATGGAGAGGAGAGGCAAGACACCTCGACACTGGGCATCTCCCGGTGGCTATCAAGAAATTTCCAGTCGCCATGTCACACAATATCAGTCTCTCTTCCCTGTTGGTGACGCGGTGCACATTTCTGATGTGCGAGGCAATGCAGTTCCTTCTCTTGCCGCACAGGGGACAGGCCCCTGGGTGTTTTGGTGTCATCATACTGTCTGAAAATATGCTTAAAGCGATACTTCAACATTTTGGCAAATTGGCCCATTTAGGGCAATTCCCTAGTCATTTAGAACAGCCTACTTACTTTTTTTGTGAGGGCGAGCTGTTGTTTACCCAGCAGTGGGTCTGAGGAGAGCTTCACGGCGGACATAATGGAAGTGGATGGTACAGTTGCTTCCTTCGTCAAACTCATCAAATACACAATCCAACAACCCCAAAAAACACTCTGGTGGACAAGTTTTAATCCGCACATTCACTACGCTTTGAAATATTAATGCAAAATTCTGAGATTGAGTGGTTTTTGCGAAGATTGCTAAGACGGAACTACTTACTAAACATGGCGTCTGGGCATAGTGATCTCATAAGAAAAAGTAGTTCCCAGTATTTGCTTCAGTGTCGTAACGCTACAATATTATTTGTAGGTGTTTCACAGCGTAGTGAATGTGCAGATTATAATGTGTCCACCCGAGTGTTTTTAGGGTTGTTGGATTGTGTATTTGATGATTTTGACGAGGGAAGCAACTGTACCATCCACTTCCATTATGTCCGCCGTGAAGCCCTCCTCAGACCTACCGCTGAATAAACAACAGCTCGCCCTCACAAAAAAAGTAAGCAGGCTGTTCTAAATGACTGGGGAATTGCCCTAATTCGGCCAATTTGCCAAAATGTTGTCGTATCGCTTTAACGTCAGTAAAACTGAGCAAAGAACTCTAAAATAAAGTAAGTTCACAATCCAGCCTTAGTGTGAGGCGGCTAGGAGGCCGCAGAGCACCACGCATGCTGGGAGAAATGCAGCAAAATGTGCATCCTCCACGGACTCCCATCCCTCTAGCACGGGCTCTCACACACCATGGCGTTGTGAACCACATCGGTCCTCAGTTTGATGGTGAAATATTAAGGATTCATGCCTGTTTTTCCCAGTTTTCTACTCCCATGACGGAGCGAGGAAGCGTGCTCTGAGCGAGTCTCAGCACATGTCCCTATGGGAAGCTGCGTCACCGGGAGTCCCCGCTAAAGACAGTCCGGGTGGGAACAAAAGTTCCGGCTCCTCGGAAATAACCACTCCGTCAGGGACTGGCCTCAGTGGAACTTAAAACCACCCCAGAAAGAGCTGAACCTTCATCGACCAACCCCACGCAGACTCAGCCCCTCACGGCCAGGGCCCCAGCATGCTTTGGGGTTGTTGTTCCTTAAGAGACTTGGCCCCTGAACGACAGCGGTGGTGGGAAGAGTCCCTCAGGGTGCTGGGTCCCTTCTGAAGGTTCGCAGGGGGCTGAGTGGTGTCTGCTTGGAGAGGGTTTTGGCCTCATGAGCAGTGGTTCTATTTAACTTGACCTCAGACTCCATTCGGGATCTTAAATCTTCATTCACCCATATGATGTCCTGAGCCTCAGACCTGTATCATAACAATCCTGGAAAAAATGAACTCAGCATATCGCAAACCCAAACATTCAAACCAGCAATTTCCTGCAGACCCATGGCCTTCCAGTGCGGCGGGGCCTGGCTCTCAAGGCCCGCGGCCTTCTGGTACAGAACAGGTGATGGATAATGTAATGGAAATGCACAGGGACCAGGGCTGAACTGGGTAAAGCGGGGCTAACTGGGGGACTAGTGGGAAAAGCGCCTTTACAGATTTGAAAACATAATTTGGGTTTCAAGACTGTTTCAATTCTCGAAACTTTCACATTCTTAAAGCTAACAGAATACAAATGTGTACAAACCTGAAATAAAAACAGAGAGAAGACAAACTAAGTTTGGACATCACACATTGATCTCATACTGCCAAAGAAGTCGTCGTTATTTTCATTCAGACACAAAGTTTCTTGAGTGCACCAGAGTAAACCATCCCTTAAAGCTAGGGTTGGCGATTTGAATGAGATACATTTTTTTAAATACTGGTTAAAATTATCTTTATGACCCGATGGGAAGCAATTCATAGCGTGTTTTTAATGTAGTTTGGAAAATATCTGCTATCTACAGCAGGAGTAAAACGGGAAAAACAGCAACCAATCGTCTTGACGGGACACCTTTTTTTAAACCAATCAAATCCCTTCACCGGGCGACCTGCCTCCTGCGCGTACATATCAATGGCGTGCACTGACCCTGGTTCAGTGCGCGCGTAGAAGGACGGAGCGTCGTTGCAGAATGGCGGAGAAGAATGTTTTTGTGCTTTACTTACCGGTGAGTGTGCCATAACTTGGCTTAGTGCAAATAAAGAAAAACGAAGCGCTGAGGACAGGTTACGCCAGGAACGCACTGGACGCGGAAGTGCCGCGCGCATCGCGCGCAGCGCGCTGAACGTCTCCGCGTCTCCACTCCCAACGGAGCTCCTCCAATGGGGTGGGAGCTGGGCGGAGCCTTGGGGAGATGCTACATTCGTGCTACATGCTAGTTTTCCAAGATCGCCAACCCTAGCTTTAATATAAATTCCAACAAAAAAGAAGAAAAATGATTTGTGGTCTTCAGTGAATCTGGGGTTTCACAGCTCACTTCTTCACTAGTCGCTGTGCTGATCATCTCTCTGTTGTCAGGTGTATGGCTCTCATGAGATTGCAGTATGTTCTTAGCTGAAACAATGAAAGGACGCTGACACGTTTTGGAGAGAACAACCATTAGACTGAGAATCAATCTATCAGTTTAGATCACAACAATGTAATCACTTGGAAATTTGGTTAAATGTAGGCTAACTGTACCAAATAATTTGCAAATATGTTCTGAGACATTGAGAACTTTTGCAATTTGATGAAATGAAAGAGAAACACCGCTCTGTTGTGAGCAGCTGCCAAGTGGTTTGAAGATTTGTCTATGTTTTGAGATTCAAATGAAACAACCATGGAGAGAAACTGAAAGACGGTTCCTGTAATCAGTGAAACAGCAATGATGAGTTCCTTATTTACTTTTATTGATACATAAACAGTGCAAGTCCCCGAGTGCAGTCATCAGGGACGGACAGAAAACAAAAAGAAAAGACTGATATTAGTTCTCTTCACTCATTCACATTCTTACAAACAAGAAACATATGGGCAAAGTACAGAAAACAAAAGAGACATTTCTCAACAACATGATCTTTCAAAGCAGCTGTGGATTCATGGCTGGAAAAGAAAAAAATCTTTTTTCATACTGTTTTTGGCAAGGTGTTTCCATCAGTAAGAGTTCCTTTTGTCCAGTCTGGCTTCTGTAATCTTAACTATCATCCTGGCACAAACATACAGAAACAAAAATAAACAATAATATGCTACCGCACACTTCTACTTGTACCAACATTTTATCGATAAAAAGAAAAATATATTGTTAACTGAAAAAAAGAAATTCCCTCTGAACTCGTCGGCTGCAGCTCCAAATGTTTGCTGTGCATGGTTCAGTGCTGGGACTCAGACAACTTGTATTGTTCTGGGATATCGTTCACATTGCAACAAATATTTCATTTACAAAAGAAGCTTCTGGACATAAAATAAATACATTAAGGAACAAAGACCTGTTTTCAAATTTAAGACAAAAAAGACAAACCAAAAGTCATGTCTTGAAAAATAAACGGTCTCTTAAAAAACAAGGAATAACCTTTCTGTCTGTAAAAAGAAAGAAAGTGGAGAAAATGTCAATTCAGGTTAAAAAGAACATTTAAAAAAGAAACACTCCCACCAAACCAAAGAAAAAAGTCACCTGTCTTAATCAACTAAACTGTAAGAATTTTCAAGAAATAAAAAACTAAAATAAGATCATTATTGATTAATTTTCCACATGGTTTTTGCGCCTTTTCTGAGTTTCACATTTGATTCTGACATTAACTTCTGCGTGTGCATTATTTTTATTACATCAAAAACTCTGTTAGCAGACAATTTGTCTCAGTGCATCAAAAAAAAAATTACATCACAAAACTTCAGATCAATCTTGTCAAGTGCTTTAAATTGCAGAAGTTATGACATAATTAGAAATACACATCCAGGCTAAACCGATGAAAATCTGGAATCACAGCACACAGGAAATGCAGGTTTCTTCATCAATCCTCCTTTCATCTCTCAATTTTTCTCCTTCATCTTACACATGAGATGAGTCCACAGAGCATTTGCAGTTATATTTTCTCTCATTTGAAATGTTTCATCCTGTAAATGTGCTCACGGCCTTTCTGCTTTAGGATTGTACCACAGTTAGTACCAGTGATATATCTAAAAACATGAAAATAAGACTCAGTTTGACCCAAATGAAGTTCAAAAGCCCACCACTGTCTGATGCCGTTTGAAATGATTTGCTGGCTGCTAGTGTTTTTTCCCTGTATGGTACAGAAGGAAAAAAAAAACATGATTTGTTTGAAATGGTTAATCTTCACAGTTGTTTGCCACAATATTTCAACATGATTGAATGCTTTGCTACTTTGCAGACAATGAATCTGCACTTGAAACTCCAACTAGAGGACAGAGTCCAATCCGAAGACTTTTTAGGGCGTGTTCATGCAGACTGATGACTGCAGCTCAACAAACAGATGAACCTAACACTGCAGTGTGTCTGTATTCCCTTAGACCAACCTCACACTTCAATTTTGTGGAGATATACAGAATATGCAGAGAGAAAGGGCCATTTACTCATCCTTACCAAAGTTTTCACTTATCTGGCTACATAATGAAGTTCCTCCACGCTCTGTCGGAACACACTTTTTAAGCTCCTGGAAATCGCACTGTGCCGTTCTACTCCTCCAGGACACCCCGTTCAACTTCATAGATGACAACAACCATGACTGCCAGTGCAACAGTTCACAAGACATAAGGCCAGGAAAAAAAAAAGAAAGAAAAACAACATCTGGGGGATCATTTCTAACACTGAACACACCCACAACTGACTCTAATGACAAATAATCATGTAGATGAAACACGGTTACGTCAGACCACAGGAAGTGCAGCTCAGCAATGAGGGAAACATAAGAAACTTTTATTTTATTGTGATTCAACCAGTTCTATTCATGGGAAAGTAGAACTCCACACACCAGCAGGCTGCTGCAGTGCATTCATCCATTTCATCTAGTTAACTGATTTATCTGAAAATGACTTACTGGGGGCGGGGGGCATGGAATGGAAGGAATCATTGGGGGGGTCGCAAAGCCCTCTTGAGGGGTATACTAATTGTCTTAACACCACATGATAATAAGGATTAATTGATGCCATAAATCTACTCAGTGTAAGTGTTATGTCAAAAGTGAAATTTTCATATTAAAAAGCAGAAAATATAAATGGAAAAAGTTGTAAGATTTCTTGAGGATACGGGCGTGCTGAATGTGAATCTCAAAGGTAAACTCGCAGAGTCGGCAGCAGGACAAGAAATGGCCCAGTTTCAGGCTAAAGAGAAAGATGAATCAGTTACAAAGGTAAAGACAGGGTCGCAAGAAAGCTACACAGAATCTGGCTTCATGGAAGCGATAGATGAAATTACAACTGGATGCTTCTTTTGGGGTGAAAAACTGGTGAGTGAAAGTTTGAAGCTGTGCGAGCTGAGACAGGGTGCAACTCCCGACAGTTTACCCTCAGAAAAAAGGGACTCACTGTCACAGAGTATAATAAAGAAGCTGTATTTCACAGATGGTGTACTTATATGAGGTTCCTTCCGTTTGCGAGTGCTGCAGGGAGCGGGGGTCGCCAGAGTTAGCAATGGTAAAAAATGGGATCCCTCCATAAAAAGGCTGGGTTCACTGTGAACACTAACCATCACAGGATTCTGCCTCAAGTGCTGGTGTGAGGGTCAGAACTCTCCGCAGTGCTGCCGCTGCTCCTCCTTTACTGGGTTCCTGCTCTGCCGACATAAAGTGGGTGGCGGCGTAACGAGTGCGAGTGCCTGACACGGCGTCAGACCCAGATCTGACACTGGTATAGACACATCCTGATTCAGACGGCAGAGTGAGTGATTCTGGACGTCATGAGGACAGCACACGCCTCCACTCAATAATACAGTAAACCTCGCCACGCGTCTGATTGGGAAACGAAGGCATGTGAGAACGCTGCGGAGCGGCGGAGTCAAGCGGTCTGTGTCGGCCGCAGCAGAAGCCGTTTGCCGTGGTACGGCGAGGTGTCGCTCCGAGTCGTACCGCGTGTCTGGCTGCAGACTCCCTGAGTGGATCCGGCACTGTCCCGTCTCAGTACATGGCCTCAGCGTCTCGGATGCTTCCAAACGACAGGCTGAAAGTGCTCCCTAGTCTCTTGGTGACGCTGCTGCCTTCCCTCTTTTTCTTCCTGTTCCAGTTCAGCAGGGAGGCGGAGCTCTGGCCCTTAGCCCCACCCAGCAGACGCTGCCGACTGTTCTCTTTGTCGCCACAGTGGGACAGCATGATGATCCTCCTGTCCACCTGCTGAACACACAGAAAACATCAAGAGGCGTTGGTGCGGAATCCAAGACGGTGGACATATTGGTGCCGAGGTACTCGTACAATGCGCCGCCGCCATATCGAATTACGATAAAACAGAAGGCATTCACTGGAAGTGACGTTACAGGAAGCCATAAATTATGAAGACTGGAATTTGCTTGTTGGAAATGACGTGACAGGAAGTATTCTTCCCAAAAATTTGAACACGCTGAGGTGGATTTAACAAACTTTTCTCATTTTTTCTTAGTTTCTTCGCACAAGTCTTTTGTTTCTCAACAGATCCAAGGATTTTCTTCGGTTAAGGTCAAGAATTGCCTTCTTGTCTTTGTAGAAAATATCATCCTGTATGCTAAACACATTGTAGATGTAGTTAAATCAGTATTCATTTATGCAACACACACACACAAAATCTGCAATAATTTGAACATTCTAAGAAAAACATTGAGGGTGATTTCATCATGGAGATTGCTGTGTTTTTAATCAGTGCATCCACATTAGAAAAAGACTAATTGTTATGAGAGATTAAATATAATGCAGTGCACTGAATCATGTCAATGTTTGCCTGTTTGAATGTATCAATAACCGATCAGTACATTCTAACTAATATAAATGACTTCATTTTTTTAAGATGTAGTCTTGAATGGTGACGTCAGTGCCTGCAGATCATTTGTATGCATGCCACCCGGAGGCATCGAGTGCCACATGCGTGCGCATCGAGCACTCGTATGCATGTCCATCCTCTCCATCTGTGTCCGTACTGACCACTGACTCCTCTGAACCAGCCTCACCTATAGAAACTTCACTGTCCCACTCAGCCAAATCCTTCTGTCCCACAAATGAGGAATAAGGCAATAATTCCACACAGAAAACAAAAAAAAACTGAAGCAACAAAAAAAGTTGCGTCTAAAATGTTCTCATTGCCCCATTATGCTTTACAGTAAGAATTTCAAATTGCACGTTCAAAGAAAACTGATTACTGCTTCAAAACTGTAACTGAGGACCAGCTTCAACCTGAGATCCTCGATGAGATGTCTGCAAACAGGTTTTTTAGGAGCCCAAGGCAGTCGTTTTTGCAAGAAGAGGCAAAAAGAAACACGTGTAACGATTCACTGAGCTCACGATTGGATGAGATTCACAATACTATGTCCACAGCAACATTTTTTTCCATGACTTGTTTTTAACAAAATGATTCTAACAAACTGTGACTGAATTTTTTTCATTATTTCTGTTAAAATCCAATGCTGCATTTTCTCCTTATCTTTTCCGTGCCTTGTCAAAGTGAACTTCTTTTTATTCCTGGAGTAGGTACAGCAACTGACTGCAATTCACCAACTGAGGCATATCTACTTTTCCTCCTAAAACAATAAACTCTCATATAAATGAACTGCGATGAAAAATCTCTCCAATGAACAATCAAAGCCTAATTGCATTGTATGCAGATAGTTTTGGCCTTGTCTGTTACTTTCCCACCATTTTCATTTTCCGAACTCGAAAAGCCAAAATGCTGCCAGGCCCCTCGTTTGAAATGTCCTGAGGCCACAGCCAGAACGTAGCTGTCGTCTGTACAGGCCGTCTGCCTCTCTCTGTGTCATGTATGGAGTGTGGAACACGTAGCAGCAAGGAAGGGAAGCGCTCAAAAACTACATTCCGCTCTCTTGCTCATGGCGTCATGATGCATTTTTTATCCCACCGGTTTAATTCGTCACATTCTTATGGATTTTTAACTGTCTGGCGATGCATCGTTTCACCCCTCGTTAAAAGAAACCGTCTTTATTTGCAGGTCACGGCAGCAGCGCTCCTCACCTGCGTATCGTTGGCGTGCAACGTGATCACGCTGATCTCCACGCCTTTGTCGCTGCAGCTCTTCAGCATGTGGACCACCTCGCCGTGTTTGGCCCACTTACAGTCCTCCCCATCCACCGCCACAATGTAGTCTCCTTCTCTGAGTCCCGCCTCCTGAACAGCACAGAGCAAACAACAGACGACTGTCTGTCAGCCACGACATTTCTGACCTCTTTAAAATTCATTAGCTGTGGTAACTTCCTCGTGCCCTCTAGCGGCGGCGGCACTTCAGTCTAAGGTCAAGCTGAACTCTGGCAGATAAAAGCTTTATTTTCCCCCGGTGCGGGCCCACTCGCCTCGGCGCAGCCTCCAGGCACCACTCCAGCCACCAGGACGGGGGAGTCTCCTCGGAGTGTGAGGCCCAGTCCTCCCTCTCTCCTCTGCAGGCAGATTAAACGTACCGGGCCCCAGCGAGCCCTGGCACAAAACACTGACAGGGGACCCTGGAACAGAAACAGGAAATGTCAGTCTTTTACCTACGGTTTTCACACTGTGTGTGTGTGTGTGTGTCTCACCAGTCTCTGGAAGATGTCTGTGACTTGGACTGTGGAGAAGTTGGGTGCAGTGATGTCTGGTTTCTGGTGAGTGTGAGCTGCAAACGGAGTAACAAATCACAAACTGTGCATTTAGTCACGATCGCCGTCACTGTCAGAGAGACGAAACCTTACACTTTATCTCTGGCGCCTCTGCGGTCTCGTCAAAGTCATCCTCTCGGTCCAGCTCGGAGTATTTGTCCAGTGAGCGCTTGTGTGTGAGGGACAGGACGTCCTGCAGGATGTCCATCTTCCTCAGGATCTTGCACAGGCCGTGGACGCGCATGGCCTCCTCGTGTCTGATCACGGCGCGCCGCAGGTGGGCTTTACCTTTCAGACACAGGGACAGGCACAATCGCACTCTGTTGACAGATATACAGCTAGCTCTAGTCTGTCCTGTCAATCCAGTAACTCATCTGTCCTCAGTCCCGAAGGAGAAATGGTAGATTTAATTGTTTACAAAAATTAAGAAATAAAACTCACTACAGCACTGTAATAACAGACTAAATAGACTAATTACACCTTTCATGCAAGTTTTAAATAACAATCTTTAAACATTTCGACATGAACTCCATCCTGAATATTTCCCCGACTTTTAAGCTTTTACTATCTTTCATAGCAGCAAACTCACCAAGTTTTCGTCGTTTTTCAGGATCTTGTAAAACCTGACTGAGCGGCGGCCCTGCAGGAACACTGACGTAGAACTGGAGGAAGGACTTCTCTGCCTCCTCATCACTCTCCTCCTCCTCGCCATCATCAGAAGACGCTGTGGGTTAAATGTGTCGTTAAATTAAGGTGTCAGAGCAATGCCCAACGGCTTCTGGTGGAAACACCAGCATTGAATTGAATTAAACTTTATTATCCCACATGGGGAAATTTGTCTTGGGCATAGTAGTGCAAAGCTGCAGACAAACATTTAGTGACACAATGAGGAGATTAGCTGCAAAAGCAGTGCTGCGTTCCAGTTACTGCCACATCCTTTATAAGAATATAAGGGGGATGATTTTCACTTTATTATTACTCATTTCAGAAAAGGAGCATTTTTTAATAATAGTGCCCCACACATGAACAGCAAATGAAAACATCCATTACGTACACATGTGGTCACACAGCGCAACGGCAGCATAGTAGTGCGCCAGAGCCCGGAAGTGCTCCGACTTCACCTGAACCATGGACGCCCATGAAAACGGCACGTAGTCCTTCATCAGGGGTTGCGTCATGGTCTGCTGGACCAGCAGGTAAACGTCGGACACCTACAGAACACACACACACACACACACACACACACACACACACACACACACACACACACACACACACACACACACGGTGAGTGCATCACATTTGTAATACCTGAACAGCCAGACGGGACGCTCCCTGACTCACCCGCGCCGCTTCCTGTGCCAGACGGAGGTGGGAGCTGAAGTGTGCGCTGTGCGTGGTGAGCGTGACGCGCTCAAACACGCACTCCTGCACCTGGGCCACCATCAGCCGGACCAGCATGCAAAGCGACGGCCCGCTCATGTCCAGACTCGGGGCGTTGGAGAAATTCTCTTTCAAGTAGTTAAATGCACCTACAACGCAGAGAGGGACATGGTAGTGGATCACACCGGCTGCTTTTATTAGAAATAATGACACAATAAGAGGAGAAACCAACAGAAGCCACAACAGAGCAGACAGGGGTCATCAGGTTCATCTGTTTCTGTGTATAACAAAGCTTCTTTATGTCCAGAGTCTCACACAACCAGAGCTGCTGGAACGTTCGGGTGTGATTGTGTTTTGTACCTGCAGCTCGCTGAAAGGCGTCTATGGCTCGGTCTATGCCGGCTGCCGCAGAGCGATCCTGCCGCGCTCCGATCTGCGTGTACAGAGCGCCGATGTTGAACAACACGCTTCCTTTCTCGAAGGCTAAGGCGCGCTGGCATGACGGGACGCCCGTCAGGGAGTCGTACCTGAGCGAGAAAGAGTCACTTGTCACACTGTGGTCTGTAGAGAAACCATCCTCATTTAGAGGAGGAACTGTGTTGCAATTGATATTATATAAATAAAGATGAATTGAATTTAAATGAATTGAGGCTTCAGGCTAAATTCTGATTCTGAACTTTTAATTTGTAACCCAGAAAATTAAAATTTTTGAAATTACAGTTCAGTCATCACAGAAACATCAGCAGTCAGGAACATTACCAATTTGTGAAACAAATTGTCAGAAATAAAAAAACACACTTTTTTCCCATCTTGCTATCAAAGCAATCAAGTATTACCAGTGAAAGTGAACACCCAGATTCCTGTGAGCGGGAAAGAAGCGCTGGTCCACGTAGTACAGCTGGTTGTAGTACTCCATCAGGAGCTCCAGGCCGGCCTGGTTACGACTCGGCGTGCGCATAGCCTGAGCCGCACAAACACGACGACACAAACACTCATTCAGTCTGCGTGAGGCCATTCACCACACCAGTCCAAACTTCACTATTCTGCTCGACTAAAGCTGAAGCCCCCTGAGACGTGTGTGCACTGGAATTCAACCTGATTGTTCCAGTGAGGCATGCATCGTTACTGCGTTCACACACAGTACTTGAAGATCACGACTGTAGAAGTTTCTCCACCGGCAGACGGACAGTTGAGTTATAATAAGCAGAATCGGATCATGTTAGCTGTATACTCCAATGCAAACTGTATGAATCCACTTCACCACCTCATTATTTACTGTTAGTTTTATACAGAAGCTCAGACAATGACCTGAGAAATTGTTTGCTTTTTTTTCTTAGCACCACATATTTGGAAAATCCAGCCACGAACCTGTCAAACAGCTGGAGATCTGCACTGTTTAAAAACAGAGTTCCAGACCTTTTCATCTTCGGCTGCCTCTCAGTAAACCAATCAGCCATTTCTGTGCTGCACTGCATCTTTAACTGTCATATTGCATTTACTTTTTCTTTTATTTATTCATTTTTTTTTTAAACGTTTTTATGTATAAAATATTTACGTATTTATTGTTTAAATTCTCAGCTCTTCTTGTTTCGTTTAGTTTATGTTTGTTGACGTGAAGTACCTTAAGTTGCCTCACACCTCAAATGTGCTATACAAATAAAGTTTGATTAAGCTTTGTTATTCATAAACTTCAACTTATGAACCCAGCTTTTATCTGCTGTATTTAATATTATTCCCATTTCAACATGCTTACTAACATTTTTTACATTTTAACTTGTTGAAGTGGACGACCACACCGAATCAGGCAACAGTAGTCTGATCAGAAAAGTGAGTTACATTACATTTTTCAGTTCAAGCAATCACTTTTCGACATACTAAACAAATCAGTCTTTTATATTCAAGTAAACTGAAGATGTCGATTAGTCAATATATCACTATTGCACTGTTTCCACCGATACGCCTGCCTAATGCTAGAAGGACAATTATTCTTCATAAAAACCGATCTCACGCTGAACCACAGGGGTGCTTGTTGTATTTGAAATGGACTGGGCACATTTATTAACCTGTCTGAGCTCCATAAGCTCTTTGATCTCCTTGTCGTAGAGCGCGCTGTCCTCTCCGTAGTGCTCGCAGATGAAGTCCTGCAGCAAGAACAGAGAGAGATGCAATCACAGGTCTGCCTCTCATGTGGAGATTTGACCTGAATGATGGACACGCATTAAGCCATGAACGCCGATCAATGCTTTTAAGATCATCTCAGGCAGCAGTTCTGGGACTTTTCACAATGTGCAACACCTGAGAGAATATCCAGCTCGCCACTACTGTGGCTGACCTGAACGTACAGCAGGGAGGTTTACACTGTTCGCTAAGGACTCATTACTTATATACTTATTTTAGTTTGAGAATAAGGTGCAAAAGCTATAATGGGCCAATAAATTATGATCAATTATGACCCGGCTAGATGGTTGTTGTCCTCACCTGGATAGAAACAGTAAAATCCGCCTCTTTGGTTTCTTTCAGGCCGAGAGGGATCATGGGAACATTGATGGCTTCACTGTGAAAAAATACAAACACATTACATCTTCCTTTGTGTGTGTGTGTGTGTGTGTGTGTGTGTGTGTGTGTGGTTTATTTACAGGCCAAACCAGGTGAACACTGATGTCCACAGGCGGCACAAGCCTCAGTCATCACTGTCCAGTGAGCACCGCCATCTGCTTGGCTTCAAACCCAGCAGGCGGTCTACTCAGTGCTTTATCCTGCCAATAAGCAAAGCCAAAGCCACCAGTTAACCCTTACAGCCCCGCCACCCCCCGGCAGCCAGCACCTCCCATTCACACTGACCACAAACAGGCGCTCCACGGGGTCATTAATGACACTCTAATCGGGGGATTTATCCCTCCTTTAACCCGGGGTCTGTGGAGGGAAAAAAAAACCCTGCTGCCTGTGGGGGATGGCTCACACAAGTTTAAAGCCTCCACACTGGTCGGGACTATAAATGTCAAGCTCCTTACCTTGACTTTGAAACAACAAATAAATAAATAAACCCAGCTGACAATTTATTATGTTCAGGGTCCCAAAGGGAAAAAAATCAAGCCTTATAAATACAGAGTGTGAAGACTTTAAACTGTATCTATTGCCTGATTTTAAATGTAAAGCTTGATGAAGCTTGTTAATGCAAAGTCTCAATAAGACACGTGAACAAAGTATGTCCATGTGTGTGTATTGGAAGAACAGAAACACAGCAAAACCATCTTCCTTCACTTCAGGATCATATGAAGGAGAGATGCTGACTCCTGTAAACAAAAAGTTCCAGAGTTTTATCAAATTACTTTAATCCTGATGATGATGGCTTGCTCCAATAATCCTGCACGCGCCTGAATCTGAGAGTGCTCCGTGTTTGTTGTGTGTGTGGCCTCTTGGTTCCAGTCTAGGCGGGGCTTTTCTGTGTGGCCTTTGCATGCTCTCAGTTTTGTTGAATAGCCCAAAAACATGTTAACTGGTGACCTTAAATCACCCATGTGAAAATGTGACGGCTGATGTTTGCTCCGCGAACCAAAGTGTGTCAAGGTACACAAGATCACATTAGCAGGGATCAGCTGCAGCGCCCCACAACCCTGAAGTGGGTAACGGGGTAAATAAGAGGGACGGATGGACATGAATCTGTTTATTAGAGCTGCTCTTCCTTGTGTTTTTGATGTCAGATTAGAGCGAAACTGCAGCAAATAATGAGTCAATGTAAATTTCCCAAAAGTGATGGAAATACAGGATGCGTGTGTGTGTGTGTGTGTGTGTGTGTGTGTGTGTGTGTGTGTGTGTGTGTGTGTGTGCAACCTGCTTTCATACTTGTGGAGTTTGATTTAATGCAATGTACCTAAAGAAAAAGATGTAGACTTTATAGCTCCTGAGCCAAAACCAGTCCACCAGGGGCCAATCTGACATCTCTAAGATGTAAAATATACAAAGAATACACTTTTTTTCTCTTTTTCAATAAAAGTCATTACAGGAGATGTAACAGAACACTGAAAGCTAAGACAACAGCTGTGTAACAGAGAAACGAAGCTATCTTACTCAACAAGGGTCATTAGCAGAAATGACACAGCATGGCGGTGAATTTTTAAAAACATGCACGCCACACCACCACCAAATGACTTTTGATTTCATCATATTTGCCAGTTGGAAGAATTAAAATGGCATGTTAAGATTACACTCAATTACAACTTGAATGAGTTTTGTAAAAAAATTTAAAAAAAAAATACTGAATGAAATATCACTGTCTAATAAATAAATAAATGGATATTACCATTTATATATTCATGTATCTTTGCACTGAAACACAGTCAGACATGTGGAGTTGATCTAAAGTGTGTGTGTAAAGATTATGAGGTTATCATTTCACTGGTCTGGCCCACCGGAGCTCAAACTGAGCTGAGTGACCCCTGAACCCTGACTGAACCCTGAGGTTGGCAATACTGCTGTCAGACATGCAAACACACAGCACACGTGTGTGTGTGTGTGTGTGTGTGTGTGTGTGTGTGTGTGTGTGTGTGTGTGTGTGTGTGTGTGTTCTTGTATTTCTATCCTTGTCGGGGCCAAATGTCCCCACAAGGATAGCAAAACGTGGAACGACGTGCCTTGTGGGGACCTTTTTCCGGTCCTAAGTAGGAGAAACAGTGTTTTCTTGACCATGTTGTTGTTACTGAAAAAAGTAAAAGTGCAAAAACATTTCTTTAGGGTTAGGCTTTGTTGTGGTGTGGGTTAGGGTTAGGGTAAGGGTCAGGGTTAGGGGCTAGACATGAATGGGAGTCAATGGACGGTCCCCACAAGGATAGAAATACAAGACTGAGCGTGTGCGTGTGTGTACCTGTCTGTCTGGTAGACCTCCATGTTGCTGTTGAGCTCCTCCAGCTCCTCTTTGAGCAGCTGCAGGTTGGAGTTGACGAAGCTGAGCTCCAGGGCCACCGTCTCCTTCACCTTGTTGTTGGTTGTCGCCCTGAAGAAGCAGACGACACACACTTTAAAACCACAGAACACACAAAAACACACACACAAAGCCAACCGCCTACAGCAGACCATAAATTTAAGTGTGACGGTTGAAGGGGGAGAAAAAAAAAGACATGTTTGGACTGAATAAGAAGATTTTTAACCTTGGTTCATGTTAGCAAAATAAGGCATATCCGTTACCAGGTTGTGATGACAAAAACTTAACTGAGATCACAGCAAAGATCCAAAACAATGATTGATTACATCAAATCAGCAGCAAACAACATGTGATCCTGAGAAAAGTGCAAACTAGCCACCGATAGTAAAGTTGCTGGTGCTTTAGTTTAGTTTAGTTTAGTTGACGAATTAAAGCATTTCCTTTTAAAAATCTGACTTCTGTGAGAGGTATTTCTGATTTAGTTAATAATCCATCTAACCTCTTATCTAAATTGGGGTTAAGAGGGTGGAGCCAATAGCATTTTGCCCGTTGTAACACATGAAGACACACTCTCATCCATGGAGAACACATAGTCACAAATTAACCAAACAAGCGTGCCCTTGGATCAAGGGAGAAGGCCAGAGTTACCTGGCAAAAATGCACAAATGCACAGACGGAGAGTGGAAAATTTACACATAAAGCAGCTAACAGTGTACTCTCATGTATTCTCACTGTGAGATGAGCATGCTGACTACAGACAGAAACGTGCCAAAAACAACAAAAGCAGTCACCATGTTAGTTTAATGTTAAAGTTAAATGTTTTACAGCAGTACACCATCATGACAGATTCCACATTCATAAACATGACGGTTACTATGCAGCATATACGGAACCTCTTCCTTATTTTATGAGTAACTAAATGCATGGTTTGGTCTTTAAATGAAGAGAACTGTGAATGATATTACCGGGTAGTCTTTGTTACAGTTTGAGATCCTGTATTGTTTGATGCCAAGAGAAGAATACTGATTTTCTTTTTTATTGTGATAGAAAAAAAAAAGGCTTAGCAGGGACAAATCAAAATGTATCTGCTTAAAATACAACCGACTCAAACTATTCTCCCTCTCTTCTTCATTCACTTAGAGCTGGGCAACCTGGCTAAAAATTTATATCTTGATGTTTTTTCTCGCTTGATCTTGATTTTCAGTCTGAGTACAGACCGTGAAAGCGGGGCCTCACGATCCTGAACTTTTTGGGTTTTAAGCATGAGCTGTTAGAACTGGCTTGTGGCGGCCAAGCGTTCACAGCGACGTCGCTTTTTGATCCTCCGATGTCGGCTCTTCCTATCACTGCAAAGCAGAATTCACCAAGCGTTGGATTGTTTAGACCATCGCGAGGCAGGTTAGTTTTACCCTACTGATGATGTGTTGCTGCAGTAGCAATTGCCATTTTATTCACACACTCTAAAACTGGCACGCATTTAAAAAAAAAAAAAAAACGGTATTCACTGTGCGTTCGGTCAAAGGCTCTCCACCCCTCCAAACACAAACAAAAGACGGTAAGTGGTGAGTAAAGCCAGATCACACAGTCGTGAGTTCTCTGAGGTCAAGAACCCACGGTGTTACTGGAAAAGCTGAGGCATCACTGGGTTGCCATGGTGACCGATGATACATACAAGACCAAGAAGTTCCCCTCACTGTACAAACAACAAATGACGATATGAGGAGAAGATGAAGAGGCGTGAGAAACACAGGGAGGGAGGTTTCAAGATGAAACCATTATGGATAGCTAATCATCAACTTGACCAAAGAAACAGCACCTGTTGGCACACAGAAGATTTTAAATTTTACACAGCAATAGAACTTTTTATAAGACTTTTCCATCCATCACAGTGAAGACACTAACATCATGAAACATGTAGAAATACATGGTGTGGTTTATAATGTTTTTTTTTTTAATTTGCAGTGTTTCCATTTTCGAACAGGTAGATGAAAAATTAAAAAGGTTTTAGGGCCTATGAAATAAAATCCAGCAGGAGATTTAGGAAGGAGGCTTGAGCATAAAAAGAGATTAACAACATTTCACTGCTTTGGATATAAATAACTTTCTGACTTGGACAAAAAGATGAATCCATACACACTTCACAATGTTTTTGATCACATCTTTGCTTTTAACACAGTTTACTACTTCTTGTTCTTCTAAAAACATTGTACAATATGTTTTTTCCCTAGATAATGAGCACATAGTTGGTTTAGTTAGTAAGACTACAGTCCCCTATAACTCATTTAAAGTTAGATAAAAGACAATGAATGTATAATCTACAGGCAAATATGACAGCTTGGTGCTCAAGCATCCTGTATTTTAGCATTGAAAGTCTCAATTAAACTGTAAATTCGCCAGCTCTGAACAAAAGAAAGGGCGGTTTTATATACACGATGCAACTCTCAGAGCAGTGAGTGACCCATCCAGGGTGTACCCGACCATTCGCCCGACGTCAGCTGGGATCAGCTCCAGCTCCCAGTCATGATTGTCTCCATGAAGTGGGCATGAATGGATGGCTAAGTGTATGAAATGCAGTGAAAGGGTTCAATTGTGCAAAGTTTTTGGGCAAGCGGTGTGACATCATTTGCTTTTATCATAGCAAACAGGGCAAAACATTCAACGTCAATGGCTGTAAAATTACTTTCTTGTCAACAAACAGTCCCGAACACAAAGACCTTCCATTAGCTGTCATGTGCAAACAAGAAAATTCTATTATCATAGAAAAATGACTAAAACAAGATAATGCTCCTTATTCAACTGAACGCCTTTTTGTGAACGTCACTGTAGCTGCACTGTACTGTAAATGAAAAATAAAGCTCATCATTAATGTTTGTGCTTTTCTTATAGGCCAGTGAAATGTTTCAGCACCACTTCTTTGTATTGTTTGCTTAAAAAGCACTGCAATAAAGCTTCTGAAACAACATTATCCTGCCAAGTAAGACCACTTCACCTTCACCTCTGCCTTTATATCTTTCCACCTAGTTGCAACCACACAAGGACACACACACATACACACCTACGTATATCTAGGATCAGGCCAAAGGCAATCTGATTAGTCAGCTTTAAATGGGCAGCCAAATATCCCCTTCACACACATACCCACTTGCATGCACAACATGCCACGGCTTTTGAGGAGAAAACAACTCTTATTTCTTTACCAACAACTGCTTTCTGCTCGACTTCACATACTTTTTTGCCGTGACTGAACTAACCAGGATGACACCAACTACAGTCCCTAAACTAAAACCTCCTGTAGCGCAATGTCTTGGCCAGCCAATCACATGCCCTGATGAGTTTCACTCCCTCTGCAGAGTAATTAGCATCGTGAACCCCTGATCACCCCCCACATACCAGCGATCTAGCCATGACCCAGTTCCAGGGCATTTTCAGGGGGAGTGAGGTGAAAATTAAAGTTTTGTGTTTGTGTGTGGACGATTCCAGCTGACCGGAAAGGGGGAGGACCGGGCAGAAAAAGTCTGACCGTGCCAAACAAATAAAGTGGGGGATGAGTTTGTTGGAGCTGGGCTGGGACTGTGTGCATGGGAACAGGACAGGAGGTGGACACAAAGCCGGCCGATTACAGGCCGGCGGGCCGTGTGGGGGTCCTCTTTGTCTCGTTGACTGAGCACCTCAATAGAGAAAGGGGCAGGAGCGCTTGTTTTATTTCCCTGAAACTGAGTCATCACCTCTGAATGGCATTACACACAGAAATCCAAAAGATGTTGTGAATGAGGTAACATTCTTGTGGACTCGATCGTCATCCAATCATTTATTTATTTAACAATGCACAGATTCCAGCTACTCAGAGGTTTGCTACACTACACAGAGGTCCACCCAACGCCGGACCTTCAACTGTCTTCTATATAAGGAAATAGGAAATATCAGAAATTGCAACAGGTTATTTGGTACGTTTAAGGGTTTTACTGTCACCCAGTTAATAATATTCAACCTCTTAAAGAATACAGTCTGAAAGGATGCAGAACAAATCTGTACAATCCACTATCATAGAGTTGATTTGATAGTTTGGGACAGTGTAATATGATCGGGTCGGGTACAGGATGATACAATCTGATGGAGTGTGATACGATACAGTGACATGTGCTAAAATACAACTCAGTATGGGACGATATGAAGAAACGATGCATTATCGAACATATAGATAGTAACTGTGGTAAGCTGGGGTGTGCTGACATGGAATGACAGGATGCGATATGAGGTGATTATTAAAGGTGATTATAAAGAAATTACAGCTTATGTTATTGCTTCTTCATATTTGTGTGCATATATTTACTCACTTTTGTTTCATATTATGTTCTTAGCTTATCAGGTTTTATAATATTCCTCAAATTTGATTGTCTGATAAGTTTTTCTTCAAATATTAAAATAAATAAATCAATTAAAATCAATATATAAAACCACATTCAATTTCAAGCGATCAGTTTAGGCCTGAAATGAGGAAATACAAAGTTTCTGCAGCTTTAAACATGTTCTAAAGAGACTTAACTAATAACAATTTACCAGCCTTCTTATATACATATATACAGTGTCCGTGTGTCCCTACTATGATTAAAAGCAGGACCTGAATAGATTTAACCAAACAGTTGTGGGGATCATAGCGAGCTTGCCTTTAATATAAAACACTGGTGTCCTCTGTGTTGATGTTGTTAGATTCTGACACAGCTCTATTCAGGAGGCCCAAAGTAGCTCCTTGCTTTAATTAAGTGGCTCCTCCTCCTCTTTCTACTCCTCTCAAGTTGAATCTTTATGAGTGAAAAGAGGCTGCAAGTTCCCCGCAACTGTTATTTTCTCAGGGTTTTGCACAGTGGGCTGTTTATCATGTAAATGTATGCACATATATGTACACTTTGAGAAAATGTTTCTGACTGTGCGTGGACGGAGAATAAGCCGTGGAGACAGAAAGGGGGTGAGAAGCTGGATAAAGATGATGCTAATGTTTTCAGAGGGAATACTTTGATGCCCTGCCACCATTCTTTTCTCATTCCTCCTTTTCTTCGGTGATAAAGCTCTTGCGTGCCGCGTGAATGACAGCCGGCTGCTTTAAGACACAAAGCCAGCACAGTGGTGCTGACTAGTGCCAAAGTATGCAATGTTCAGTTCAGTTTTAGGGAACTACGAGAACTAATACTACGAGAGAAAAACAAAGAGTGGAAACAACATAGAGGAGGCATACAGGCATATGAGCATGCACGTTCACACACAGTGAACACAAACAGAGCTATAAAACTGGGTGGTGCTGGTGTGTGTGCGAGTGTCTTTTAGAGGGGAGTGACCTCTGACCTTTTCCCATCACTGGACCGCGCCACAAACGTGACAGAACCAACAACTTAACAAAGACGCACTGATACGGACGTGACTGAATGGTGTTTCTAACTCAATCTTGGAGAGGAGAGGCCTGTCTGAAAGAAGCTTTACGATATTTCCTATAAATGATGTCAACAGTTAATCTAAGAATCAGCATTGGAAGCTACAGATTAGGCTTGTAAACTCATTTGACAAAACACACCGTATTAGCTTCTTTTAACCCTCCATTGTACTTGTACAGCGAGCTTCTTACCAGAATAAAAGACACAAACCATTGCTACAGCATAACTTCAGCCATTCGCTGCAATCTTCCTGTTAATCAGGTGATTGAGGATTTTTTTAAATAAGAGACACAAATGTAATACCAAAGCATATATACACACAACTGAGGACCAGGTCGCAGCCTGATTTCTTTGACTAAGAAATACTCCGATGATATTTTAATTTAAATCGACAAATTTTGATCTTATTCAGGTTGATGTGTCCTTATCAAGACGCTATTATTTTCACCATTTCATCACAAACACATCCCGCCTCTGCCCTATTTACTGGTAAATTACTCCTCAAAGTCCCTTGTCGAACAAACAATCATCATAACTTTTCAAAATCATGGTTTTGGTTTTGGCCATAAACACAAAAATCCAGCTAATCAACAGCTAGCTCTGACCAACCTGGATCAATTTTATAAAGTCAGATTAGCTTGGCAAAGAAACACAAGAAGAGAGATGAAAATGTGAAACGGACAAATTGTGTGGGGAAAAAAACTCTTTACGACTCAGAAGGCGATGATAAAAGATCGCCACTCTCCAGATACCCTTAATGTGTCGGTTATGGACTTACTACAGCCATCATTTGCTGTACAGGCATCACAGACGATCCAATCAGCATAGATAAAACAAGTGCCAGCTGCTCACCTGAACAGGTTTTCCGCTCCGGCTCTCATACGCATTTCCTTGTTGATCTGCTGGTTGATTCGAGCTCGCCGATGCTGCAGTTTGCTGCGCTGAGTCTGGGCAAAAGGATCACACCCCTGCAGAAAAAAAGGAACAACAAATTGACCATTACTGATAATAACTGCTCTCACACTTTCTTGTCTCTTTTCTTTGAGGATAAACTGCTAGCTGAAAAGAAGGTATGGGTCCAGAATTCTGTACTTTTATAGGCACCAACAGAATTATGTCAGTGCTACCGAACAGCGATTCACATAAAATAAAATGGAACCATCTTTCGGAACCTAAACACATACTTGTGACTGTGAGGGATTGGAAAAGCAGGCAATTCTCTGTGCCGGACATGAATAAAGCATTGCACGAACAAGAGCGTCATGTCAGTAGCCAGCATGTCTGCTGCAATATTTGTGACGAAAAGTCCAGCGGCGGGAATACTTCTAATCTTAGGACACACCTGGTTAAGCATAAGATTTTTCTCAGGGCTGAGGAGTGCAGCATTTTTGACAGCTTCAGATCTAAGATCTACGGCTACAACTCCAGCATTTGGCACCGTTAGAACACTAGCATCGGTTAGAGACTCGTCTGCAGCCAGCAAGAAAATAACATTTAATCCCACATAAACAAACACAAAAGCACAGCAAGCTGGTGCTGCTGAGTACCGGTACCGATTGCAAGGTACCAGGAATTGGTACCGTATCGATTCAAATGTGAACGGTACCCACCCATAGTTAAAAATGTATTATCAATGACCAGTATTACTACTTTGAGGTGAACCAACATCACATCGGCCATGTTGGAAACAACTGACGAAGCCATAGGAAAATTAATTTTTCTTCTGAGTGATTCATGAAGACAAACCAAACAAGAAACATCCTACAAGTCCAGTTCAGAAAAAGTTGTACCACTGTGGTAACTGTAAACAAAAACAGAATGGAATTATTTATGAAGCTCATGAACCCATATTATTAAGCTGAGCATTAAATCAGATGTTGAAACTTAAGACATAAAGAAGGGTTCTCTATAATCAAATCTGTTATGAAGTGCAAAAATCACACATTTTTCTTCAATTATAGATTAAAAAATGCTTCTAAATAAGAATGATTTTTTCCACATATGTTACATCCTGTTGTCATGTCGTTTGCAAACTGTGTAATACATATACAATTGTATGCATAACACACAGTAATAGGACGTGCTCGACACCACAAATGTGTTCATAAAGGTGCTATTTGCTCATTCATCCCATCTGAAATAGATATCTCTCAGTGGTTACACTCCCTTTTAGGTACTTACGCTTTCTTAAGTTCTAGTAAAGATGTAAACACAACCATAAGCGGGACACACTGACTTTTTTTTCCCTCACTCCTGCTTTTGCAGTATTTTACTAATAAAGCTCATTGATTAGAAAATAAGTTAAGGATTGATAGAATGTCAACTGAGAGGCTTAGTTTGACGAAGTATGATGAATCATATCAAAAGCAATAAGAAAGTGAGAGCTCAGGAGTGAGAAGCATTACACTTTCTTGGCATGCTATCATCTCCAGTGAGCAGAGAGCTATCACCAAACAAGGCTAATATGTCAGAGCTGTGCATCTGTTTGAAGATTTAACACCCTCTGATTTCTTCCCTTTGTAGGCAATTCATTAACATGGCAACAGCTTCCATACTGTAAAATGTCTGCTAGCTAAAATCATCAGTATGTCATACAATGCAGCTGTTTCACACTTAAAGGTAAACAGATGTTCAGCTAAATGACAGATGGACCAGCCGCACTGTAAACATGGCGAATACTCCCCTTTCCTCATCCCTGTGGTTACTTCAATAATGCTCTGATTCAGCAAAGCAGCTGACTTTTACTCCGTGTATACACACATATGACTTTCTCACACTCTTTTTTTCCCCTTTATCTTTATCGTTCCCTCTCACCCAGTTAAGGTGTTTGTTTAGCATGCGCACGTCAAGTAATCCTCAGAGTGCCTGCATGGATTAGGCTTTTGGCCCAGCTCCCACCGCTGCTCCACCCTCAGGAGGGCAGGAGGATGGAGGCAGCTCGACATCTGTGCTGACAGAGGCTTAAAACCTGCGTCCAGATCCTTGGATGACCAGGTGACTTTCTCCTAACATCTTTCCAGCAAAACAAATCACTGTTAACAAATGGCCTTGTCTTTAATCCCTATTGTTTTCCAAGAAACAGCCACACAGGTGCACAAGAAAGTCAGCATCACTGCCCACATCTTTCAATCCACACTTTTTGATATACTGTGTATTACACTGTGCATAGTAAAAAAGTTACAAGTTACTAAAAAGCTACATACAAAGCACATTAAACTTTACAAACACCCCCATAACAAAATTAGATCAATTAAAGAGTAACATGTACCAAGTTAAAAAGGTTTTCTTGTTTTTGATGAGCTTGGTTTGTAATACACAAAGTGATAGAGATTCAGTTCATTGTGCTCACACAAGACTTATAAAATGCTTGTAAAATTTACTACAAAACAACAAAATCATTTTGAACTGTAGAAGTAAACCACATTGGGTATTTAAGGAAACATTATGTTTTGATATGAGTTATGATGTGTATCAATATATGTCTGAAGGAGGGCCACTCTCTGCATCCTTAAACTGATTATTTTATATTAACTTAGTCATTTGAATAGGTGTCAGGGTGAAAGTGGCAGCACTGCACATGCAGGCATTAATGTTAAAACAGTAACAATAATCATGATTTTATTTCCATTCATGTTTGGTTAGCTGGTGACTCTTACTTGCTCATCAGTGTGAACGTGAGTGTGTGTACCTGTGTGTCTCTCTGTTTGTCCTGTGACTGATATGACGACCTTTGCAGGGTGTATCCTACCCTAACTCATTGTCAGCTACAATCAGCCCAGACAGTTTGTTAAAACGGTATAAATCATGGATGAATGATACATAGATAAAATACAAAATATCAGAGTGTGCACAAATAAAAGAAAGCAAATGCCCAAATGTATGAGTAGTCAGTCTATTTGCTGCAAAAACAGTTGTTTTTATCTATTTTCTCTCCAGAATCAAAAAGAATGACAATGCATTATATCATCAATGAAGAAATTACCACAGAGAAAAGAGGAACAATACCAGATAGCGACTTCGTAATAGCAAACTATTAAGACGAAAAGCCTGTGAGTTGTTACAAGTTATCCACAAACATAGCTAAAGTTATTGTTACTGTTTAGAGAGATTACAGTTGGAAAAACTTTGAAAATACTTCTGGGTTGATATTTAATGCTAAAATTGATTTCTTTTAAGTTTTTAGACGTAATAGAGAGCCATGTTTACCCGTTTGCCCAGGTTTACCTTCCCTGTGCTGGCTCACCTTTCTGATGCTCCCACTGTGGCTGCCATCTGTAGGTAACGTTAGGGGCATGTCCTCCTCCGAGCCGCCCTCTGACAGGGACCCCTCACACTCTCTGCAGATTTACACATGCACAACAAGACGTGTCTGTCAAGTACCTCGTTAAGTCCACAGGAACTGCAATAACAAAGTAAAACTGCAGCCTCTACTTAAGCTAACTTGCCTGGTCACAGGTTCCTCCATCGTGAAGCAACAACACCTGAGGCCAAAAAGTCCTTACATGACTCTCAACTTTTTCGCAAGCTCGAGAAAATAAAATCTAAGTCAGCACAAAACTCCCACGAACTGTCAGGAGTCAGATTAACTTTCCACTTTAGAAAACAACTCCAGTCTGTGTGTGATACCACCTCCTCTGCTCGCTATTTTTTTTCTGACCAGTGTGCAACTGCAAGAGCTTACTTGCTAGGGCGGGCTCCGGGCGGGACGGCCAGCCAATCACAATACAGATTTTTAGATAGACAGGAAAAGTAGCCAATCACGGAGCAAATTTCAACCGAACGACAGCTGCGCTCCGGCCAATCACAGGTCGCTCTAGGCGTCCCCCAGCGCCGTGCACGGTTGCTATGGAAACGCAAGGGCAGTGAATCGTGTGTGGGCTCAATATATACAGTCTATGGTGGGCTCCCAAAGTTTGAAGAAGCCCCGCCCCTCTAAGCTTTTCTATTATTATTATTATTATTATTATTATTATTATTATTATCATTGTTGTTGTTGTTGTTGTTGTTGTTGTTGTTGTTGTTGTTGTTGTCCATTATATTAGTGTAAAAATGTTCATTAGAACAGATTTCTTTTCATTACAATAAAACACTGACATGCTTGAGAAATTTCTGTATTCTGACGAATTTTCAAAAAGGTTTTAATTTTGATTGTTTAAATATTTGAACCAGTGAAAGACACACCTGCACTGTTAACAATACTGATGGTCAAATTAGCAGAAGCTTTGAACTGTAGGTGGGTTTGTGATAATCGTGTTTATAAACGTGTAATTTGTTGTAAATGAATTCCTTTTAAAAGGAAATGTTCTATTTTAAGCAGCTAAACAGAGTGGAGTGAAAAAGGGAATATGTATCTTTCAAATGTGATCACATGAATTTCCCAGGAGAAATAACTTTTTACTCTTTTCAATGATATATTTTACGGTCTCTGTGTTCCTGTGGTTTGTTCACTCACTGTGTAAGAAGTTACATTTAAAAATGCAATATGAATTTTGTTTTAAATACAATCAATATAACCTCAGTCAACCAGATTACAACAGCAGTCCTAACATCACCTCAAAAAGACAACTGTGTGACACTCATCTTGCATATTTATCAAAATCTGCAATTTCAGCCGATTAAACCTTGTAGCACTGCAAGCTTGAACAAAAAGATGGAGGATTCCCTCACTCAAAGAATGAGCAAAAGAATGCGAAAGGACAACAATAGCTGAAGATCTTGGCTCTTGGTATAGCATACATTATACAGAACACAGCCATTAACCACTGGACCCAGTCTGTACCACAGTAATTACCAAACCAAAACAAAAGACAAGATGGCACAAAAGCAACTTGAGTTCATAGAAATGAATGCGAGTGTCTAGGTTTGATGCAGCTTTTTTTATATATGTATAATTATGCAGGTAAATGACTCCAAGAAAAAAAAAAACATGCAGAAAAGGAAAAAAAAACTGATGAGAGTGCATCTACTGTACCAGAGCACCACCTTCTGCACAGTGTGGCACAGTGGTCTTCACTGCTGCTCACTGTAGCACACCTGCTGCACCAGAGTTCCACCTGCTGCTCACTGGTGCTTGGTGCTGCTCTGCTCAGACTGTATTTGCATTAGCCTGGTGGAGCGGGCCTGTACACTCCAGATGTCAAAAGACTGTACAGCAGGTGGAAGGGATGGGCTGGGTCTGTGGTGATAGTAACAACTTTCCAGGTGGGCCAGGAGCTGTACAGCTCTTTACTGGAAGGGGAGGATGCCAGTGATCATGCCATCCTATGTTTACTGTTTTTCTTTAGAGCAATTTAACATTCTACATAAACACACACACACACACACACACACACACACACACACACACACACACACACACACACACATTCACAAAGAAAGATCTAATTAAAAAGACGTTAGTTAATATTTTTGCCAGACCAAAAAACATGTAAATATTAAATTAATTCAGTCATTCATTAAACTTACATTTTTGTTATACCTTTGTGATTACAAACATGAAACTTATAATAACTATCAATATTCTCATTTTACTGATTCACAACCACAACTACTACTACTACTACTAATACTACCACTATTTTGAATCAGAATAACAGTAGTAGTAGTAGTAGTAGTAGTAGTAGACAGCAATGCTAAGCAGAAGCAACAACAGTAACTACTAAGTAGTACTAATTAAGTAGTAGTAGTATGTAGCATTGCTGATGATAATTCGGGTGTTGCAAGTCGTAGTACAAGCACAGGAAGTAGTTATGATAATCCCGGTGTTACTAGTCGTAGTACTACACAGCGTTATGTATTAGTCATCGGGGCTTTCCAGCCGCGATTTATTCATGCTCTTATTATGAAATGCACTGTGAGCGGATGTGGACTGTTAGCATTCCGTGTGGGTTAGCGGCTAACAGCAAGCGTGTGTGTGCGTGCGTGCTTGTGTGTGTGTGAGTGTCTGAGTGAGTGAGAGAGTGAGTGAGTGAGAGAAAGCGAGCAAAGAGAGCGTGAGAGTGTGTGCCTGTGGGTCAGAGTGTGAAGATGTTACCGTTATCCATCAAAGACGACGAGTACAAACCGGCCAAGTTTAACCTGCTGCTCAAATTGTCGGGATGGTTCAGGTGAGAGTCCTCGCTGCTAGCGCGGCTAACCAGCTGATTGTAACCAGCAGCTGTTAGCCTGGAGCTAACCGGTTAGCCTCACTGATGCCTTCACTTATTCCTGATAGTCGGGCGTCTGATTTGTGCTCGTGCAGTGTTGTGGTGCGTGAATGACCAGGAAACCGGTGATTTGGTCTCAGTTTTTTTTTCCGCTGATGTAGTTCCGTATTTTAAAATTTTTCATTTTCAGGTCGATTCTCGCCGATAAAACGTCCAGAAATCTGTTTTTCTTCCTCTGTCTGAACCTCTCCTTCGCCTTTGTGGAGCTGACCTATGGGCTATGGAGTAACAGGTAGGAATTTAAAGACTTGAAGTGTGTGTGTGTGTGTGTGTGTGTGTGTGTGTGTGTGTGTGTGTGTGTGTTCACGAAATGCCACGTATGTGTTAGCATTAGCACGGAGAAGCCCTTGCAGAGCATTCTCATTGAAATCACAATAACACAAACACAAAAGCGCCAGAAAATCTTCTCAAGCACTTTAAAACTGCTGCGCCAATCCCAAAGACGAAGAGGATACTGTAGAAAGGACGAGGTAAATGTGAATGTTCACACGCCGTCATAGTTGTGAATGGTTTCAGTATCGTCTGGCAGCTGTTTGAAAATGTCACTTAAAAATCCTGAACACACACTAATAAGTCAGACAGCATCCAGCACTGGTTTGATTATTTTGCTTGTTTTCCTTTTTAACACATGCTCCTTCCGGATGTTTATCAGGCGGCTTATCTTCCTGACTGGCAACACTGATAATAATGCTTTCCTGTGCTGTTTGTCTGTTAGTGTCACTTTATCTTTTAATGACAACATTCCTATCGAACATAAAAAGAAAACTACAACATGTTCAACAGACAGGAGCACATCAGGATGCACTACATGAATGCAGATAGGATGTTCTCACATCACTGCTGCAGTCATTGATCAACAATCGCTCCATTGTTTGTAAAAAGTAATATTGGTAATTTTAGGTGCCTGTCAAGACACTCAAGGTCATTGCTAAATCATGCAATGCAATATTCGAGGACGGTTGAAAATAAACAAGGAATTCAATTAAAATCGCACACATTCTGGTCTTTGCAGTAGAACCACTACATCTGTGGTACGTTTTCTTTTAAAGATGTTTTTTAAAATGGAATTGAAAAAGGTCCAGGGATTGAATGTTTTGGATGTTGGCAGAGAGGGAGCTCAAGAGGCTTGTGAGAACAGAGGCTGAAGGCTCTGGATCCCATGGTGGTCATGTGGACTGGAGGGGAAGTGATTCAGGGGGACTAGATATAGTAAAGGAGGTACAGAGGTGTGACGCTCTGCAGGACCTTGAATGTCAGACCTAACATTTTGAAGGGGTTGGATTGTTGAACTGCAGTTTTGCGATGAAAAGACAATATTCTGGTTATGATCTGCAACAGCATTATAAACCTGTTGAAGGGGGAGTTTGAGAGGGAGACCAGAGAGAAGGGAGTTACAGTGTAGACCAGAAAGGAGGTGAACCAGGGCTGCAGTTCTGCAGGATGACAGGGAGGAGCAACTGTGCTTGATGTTGTGGATATGCGGGCTGATTGAAATTATTGATGTTTCAAATAATCAGAGTGTTGTTCAGGATGACACCCATACTCTTAACCTGAGAGAAGGGACAGACAGAGGAGTTGAATGAATTTGGAAAAACTTTAGACTTTTGTGAGGGAGGGAGGCTTGAAACCAATGAAAATAACATTTGTTTCATCACTATTGAGTTTGAAAAAGTTGAAGGGGAGCCATGATTTCATATCCTGTAAAAGTTAAAGGAATACTCCGGAGATTTTGGACCCACGCCCTATCCCTATCATTTACAAAGTGAGATAAGCTCATAAATACCTTTTTTGTGTCTGTCCTTCCAGTGGCTGGCTAGCAGCTGTTAGCATTGTAGTTAGCTTAGCTCAACTGCTGGAGGTGAAGAGGAGACAAAGCCGGACTGACGAAAGTGGACAAAATATTCCTTCCAGTGGTCCAGGGGATGGCGTATTAGCACGTGAAGGAAATCCAAATGGTTATAAAACATTTTAAAAGACTTTTTTTCTTTTCAATCCATTAAAATAACGTTTTGATACACACAGATCTGCACAAGCATAGTGCGCTGCGGAAGGATGTACCGGCGCACAGCGGCTGAGTCTTTGGCTTCTACTGCTGTGCTCCGGTATATCCTTCCGCGGAGCACTGCGCATACTTAGGTCTGTGTGTATCAAAACGTTATTTTAATGGATTGAAAAGAAAACACATTTTTTTTAAGCGTTTTATAACCATTTGGATTCACTTCACGCGCTAATACACCATCCCCTGGACCACTGGAAGGAGTATTGTGTCCACTTTCGTCAGTCCGGCTTTGTCTCCTCTTCGCCTCCAGCGGTTGAGCTAAGCTAACTACGATGCTAACAACTGGGAACCAGCCACTGGACGGACAGACACAAAAAGGTATTTATGAGCTTATGTCTCTTTGTAAATGATAGGGATAGGGCGTGGGTCCAAAATCTTCAGAGTATTCCTTTAATATACAGAGGTGTGTGTGGAGTGGAAGTTGAGCTGGGTGTCATCTGCATCGCAAGAAACTGTATATCGTATTTATGAAAAATGTGATCATGGATGGGGCCGAGGACAGAGCCCTGGGGAACACCATAAAAACAGGGAGATGGCTCATATATAAACATAATTAGTTGTATGAACAGAATACAACCAGACAAATGTTTTTATTTTAAATATCAAGTACATCTATATGCTCAGAGTGTGGTCGGGTTCATGTGGTTTAACATAATGCCAACTCTTTCACTTTGATCTGTGCTCATAATTTACAATACATACTGATATAGACTTCATTTCCATATTTTATTAACACTACAAGCTACAAAGCTGTTGTTTTATCCCTCACTGAGTCCCTGTTACACAGTGGAGATCACCTGTCTTTCAATTTGGTACTTGTATTTACGGGAGCACCTTTAGCATTAATGACAAATCAATAAGTGATTACAGTATTGAAATTAGTTACAGTCATAGTTGAGGCAGCTTGGGTTCAGTTGGCAGAACAGACTCGTTGAAAACCCACATGAAGTCCCTCTGAGAAAAATGCCAAACTCCAAATTGCTCCCAGTGGATGGATACAACGCTTTGATTGGCAGTCATCATCACTGGGCTGTGAATCTGTGTGTGAATATGATTAACATTGTGAAACACTTTAGGGACTGCTGAAGCAGTAAAAAAACACGGTGTCTGTGAAATCCATTTCCCCATTTCCTGTTCAGTTACCGAAGTGTCATTGAGCTTGTTACATTTCTCTTGAGTGAAAAAAAAAAAGTGTTGTCGAGCAACTGTCCTACCCCGGTCCTGCAGCCAAAACGTCTGTCAAACTGTTGATATTTAGCAAAACTCCCATTGAACCCACATGAGCTGTGATTATCGCTGGCATTGCGAATCGAAGGTTTGTTTCTATTTCTCAGAGCTGTCTGCATGTTGGTAATTTATCTCGACTGTTTCCTTGCTGCTGCTTCTCATTGCCACTCGCTCATAAATACATTTGTGGTGTCCTAGAGGTTAGAGGTGCAAGCTTGCGTTCTGAGGTCTTGGATTAGATTTGACAGCTAACAGGTTTCCACTGAGCAAGGTCTTCTTATTCCACGTCCTTATTTTGTTCTTCATCTTGTTTTTCTCTGTCATTGTCTTTTTTTTTTTGTTCCTTATCTTCATCTTCCTGTTTGTCATGTTTTTTCTTCATCTCCTTTGTTTTTTTTTTTTAAGAAGTAGTGACATCCAAATTATAGAGCATTCTAATAACTCTCATTTCAAAAGAAGAAGCCAAATGGATTCTTATTAACTGGCTCAACCCGTTTTTCTAAATATGGACGTTAGTGAATGAGAATGATCATAACAAATTAAAGCCAAACAGTCTTTTAGGTTATTTATAAAACTAGAAATTGGCACTCAGAGAGCGCAGACCTCTGCCACAGCTCAAATCAGTCACCAACAACAATAAGAACACCATATATAATCAAACAACATTGTGATCGGGGGTGTGATTGGAGCACTGCGGCGTGCGGTGCCTCTGTCTGTCGCCCTCTCTCTCTCCCTGTGTGTGTGTGTATATCTGAAAAGTAAAACCGAAAAGCCACATAATTTATGTTATTTTACTTGATTTTAATTTGAAAATGGACCGGATTCCAGATTGTCCGTTCCCGACTGCCTGTGTGGTGCGATCTGCTCTGTCCAGCTTTACAACTGGTGGTCCACAGCGTGCGCAGTTCGCGGAGAAAATAGAGGAGCGGAGCGCCCGCAGTCCACGGCGCGAGCCGCCACGCACGCGGCGGTCCACCGCGCTCCTGTATGAACCGTCAGATAGGTTAACAGGGGCACCGATCTGAAAGTCGGTGCGCAGTGCTTCCACTTCCACTTCCGCGTCGGAAGCGGCGCGTCCTGTGTGAACCAGGTGTTTGTTGCCCCCTGTCGGTGGGCCTGCCCAACTATGTGAAAGACTCTGTATCTGTCAATGATAAAGAATCCTTTAAAAAATTCCTGGATCCAGACAGTGATCCGGATCATCACCAAAATTTAATGGATTCTAAGTTAGCCCAAGACCCACCTTTCCACAAAGTTTCATTGCAATCCCTCCATTACTTTTTCCGTGATCTTGCTAACAAACCAACCAACCAACAAACCAACCAACCAACAAACCGACATGATTACATAACCTCCTGGCGGAGGTAATGAGTAACCTTTTCAAGTTCATTGTCCTGGATTCGTTTGCGCTTGGTGGTGTTTGATTACTGAACCTTTGAGTGTCCAATGTTTAAACGTGTGACTGAAGCCTATGTCCTGCACCAGCGTTGCTCTCTGACATGTGTCTCTGCCTTCGTGTTCTGTGTTCAGTTTAGGTCTGATCTCAGACTCCTTCCACATGTTCTTTGACTGCACTGCCCTGCTGGCGGGTCTGGCAGCCTCGGTCATTTCCAGGTGGAGGTCTAACGACAGCTTCTCGTACGGGTAAGAAGATCAGCCGCCGTTTGTCCATAACTGTCGCTCTGAGTGGTTCGACTTCAGGTCAATATGGTTGCTGCATTGTGTGCTTGTCAGTTACGTGAGAGCAGAGGTTCTGGCTGGATTCGTCAACGGCCTCTTCCTCATCTTCACTGCTTTCTTCATCTTCTCCGAAGGAGTGGAGGTAAGAAACTCTCACACGTTGGCGCCTTCAGGGAGGAGCTGCTGCAGGCGTCCGTGTTGATCAGCTTTGTCCGTCTGCCCTCCTCTCAGAGAGCTCTGGAGCCTCCGGATGTTCACCACGAGCGGCTACTGCCCGTCTCCGTTGCAGGCCTGCTGGTCAATCTGGTCGGGATCTTTGTGTTTCAGCATGGAGGACATGGTCACTCGCATGGGGACGGAGGTAGCTGTTCACACAACTGATCCGTTTGCCTTCAGATACCGGCTGGGCCTTTCCTTTCTGGGCGGAGTTAGCATGTTCTGCCACAGTTCAAGATCATGCACAGTGTGTCGCTGAGCTGTCTCTTCTCCTCTTCCTCCTCCTCCTTGTTTTTCGAAGACGGGAGTTGCCTGAGGAAACCCATGCATACATGGGGGGGAACATGCAAACTCCACACAGAAAAACCCAGATCTTCTGTAATGTGAGAACACCAACCACTGTGCTAGCGTGTGGACAACTAGGCGAAACTTATCAGAACTATGCCAAACAAACAAACAAACACAAACCGGCAGAACCACATATAAAACTATGCGAAGCGTACTGTAGCACTACAGGCCCCTGCTGTAATGCCAAGACCCCTGGAATATAACCCACCCCTGTGGATTCACAGCACATAGATACATGCTTTGATGGGAAATTCATAGTTCCAGCAGTATCAACACACAGAATAGAATGAAATCAAATCAAAATGAGAAATAGATTAGACAAGTTCAATGAAATTCAAATAAAACCTGAAATTTAAAGTGCACGGTGGTCTGTGTTTTGTACAGCTCCTGGCTTGGGGGGTTGTTGACCTTAAGGTTGAGGTGGCATCGACTGGAGCCTGTTCAACTCCTGTCGCTCACACACAGATGTTAGACTAATAACCCAGCAGTGCCTCACAGATCTGGTGTGGCCTGGCAGGTCAAACCTGTTTGCCCGGTGAGCCTGGGTCCTCACAGGGTTTCTTCTCTGTCCTCAGGTCACGGCCACAGTCACTCGCTGTTTAACGGGAGCCTGAGCCACGGTCACAGTCACGGCGGACACGAGCACCAGGCCAAGCACGGTCACGGAGGACACGGACACAGTCACGATGGACATGGGGGACATGGACACGGTCACGGGCACGGAGATCATGGACATGGAGGACACGGACACAGCCACAGCAGCCACGAGGAGCCACACTGTCACGGTGAGAGCCGCTGATCAAGCAGACTGAGTCCGAGTTAAAGATCTGATAGACGTTTGATGTTCTAGCTAAATCTTTAGTGTTTTTTTGTATTTTCTTTTTCTTTTTGAAGATGAGCTGCATACACCGGGAAAAGGCTCCAGCAAGCAAATCCTGCAAGGTGAGAACATACTCACACACACACACACACACACACACACACACACACACACACACCCACACCCACACCCACTCATATACAAGTACTTGTTTAAGAGGTTGTGTTGTTGTTTTGCTCAATGCAACAAGTAGAAATGTACTACTTCGTTTGTATCTGCTCCCTCAGTAGCTGAAAGCTCAGCAGTGTAATGACTGGTTCCTGTACAGAGTTCACCTGAAGTTAGCTCGTGGATGGAAGATGCCCTATTATCTGGATGTTAGTACTTTTTAAAAGATATACTGGATTATAATAATGAAAGTGAGATATCTGAGATAAACTGCCAGGATGCAGGCAGCAGCAGAAGGAAAGACTCACCTTTAAAGGTCATCAAGCTCACAGCTACTGTTAATGCAAGCTAATGCTAATGTCAGCTGCGGTGGTGTTTTTCATGCGGCTGCTAGGACTGAATCAGTTCAGCATTAATGCGGCGATCTTCCTCCAGTTGCTGCTAACTACGGTGAACTGCTTTGGATCGAGCTAATGCCAAAGCTAACAGTGGCAGCAGTAAGGGCGGAGACGACAGCGCTGCAGTGCACTGTTTACGTACAGCAAAAGTAACGAGCAACAAGCTCACAGAGACTTCAGTAACTTTAACTGAGTTGAATAAACTAATCCTTTTTTTAAATGGTGTTCCAGTAGAATTAACAGTATCTTTTAGTTTTTATTCACATCACTGCTCGCCAACATGCTCGGCTGCACACACTGAAGTGTTGCACATCTGTGTAAAGCTGATTTTAAAGATTTCTGTTCCGAGTTTCTTCAAGAGGAATGTTGCTGAGACTGTTTATAGTCCTGAAACCTTTTGGACAAAAGCAGAGAGAAGTTTGTGCAGAGTGGAGCTGGATGGCTTCCCGTTGCTCAGTGAGAGGAGGAGGTCAAATGAACACATACAATCGGCTCATAAATCTGCTTATCGAATCTGTAAATGTGGAAGATCCCAGAGTTCAAACAAGACTGAACACGTAAAACCTCCACCTGCTGTGGTCTTATGGTCACTGATCCACCAGAGGGCGCTCTCACACCATCACTTTGCTTCACAACATCAGAACTGAGATCCTCCAGACTCATGATCCAGATTGAGGTGCCTTTAAAAATCTGTTCATGTTATCAATCACATGTCCCAAAGAACTAATTATTCTTTATCTTTTAAATGATTTAAAATGTACTTCCTGTGTTGTATTTTTAATTTGAAATGCTGGGATTTCTTGGCAGCTGTTGGTTTTATATTTTTCTCACCTGATTTTACTTGCTCTCTCGTTGACCTCTGACCTTTGTGTTGACTCTGCGTGCGGCAGGCGTCCTGCTACACATCATCGCGGACACGCTGGGGAGCATCGGCGTCATCATCTCCGCCCTGCTGATGCAGAAATACGAGCTGATGATCGCCGACCCGATCTGCTCCATGCTGATCGCCATCCTCATCGGAGTCAGGTGACCGCCGCCGGCCGATCGATCAGCTGATCGTCTGCATGCAGAGACTGACGGTGTTGCTGTGTCAGCCTGTCGATTCTCCACTAACATCATGGGTGTGTGTTTGTGTGTGTGATAACTTAAGGTCAGTAAAATCTCTTTGATACCCAGTAGAACCATAAGATCCACTCAAGTAACTGTTACAAAGTTCCTCGGTGAATGACCAGTAGAGTCCCGCGTCGACTTGAAGAACACCTTTAATAGGTTCACCCCAGTTACCAGAGAAACCGTCAGACAACCTTGGTAACATGTGGAGTCGGTTTCGAAGCTTTTCAGACACCCGTGGAACATGTTTTGTCAGTACAGCCCTTTAATGGATCGAGAGAACTACTAGTCCTCTCTACGGTGATTCTCCCTCCAGTGGTGCAAGAGGGCAAGTCCAAAATTTTTGTTTTCTAATTAAATGTATTTAAAAATATATACAATTATCAAAGTAATGCAAAGCTTACGATGATAAATATAACAGATGATATTCATAGGTGATATAAGAAACAGGGTAAGCCTCCACTGCTGGATGTTCAGCTCTACTTCAGTATTTTCTCAGTCGGTGTGAACGTCTGAGAACCACTGGTTTAATAGAAGCTCGTCAGAGACTACAAGATCCACCTTATGCCCGCTACACGCTGTGCGTTTTTCAACCTTCCCAAACAAAAGATAGCAGCTGTGAGAGAATCGTGTTGACATCCCTGGCTCTGTGCCGTCACGCTGTCAGACTGGATCAAGGACGGCCGTTCTCCCGTCTTCTGGCCAAAGACAACAGGATAAAAATCTGTTTTATTCTTACACGTTCACGTCGCCTCACGTCATTCAGCTTGCGTTATTCCCAGGTTTTTTTAGATGCACATCGTACAGTGTCGCTAGCCGTGAACCGATGCGATGGTTAAAACTGCACAGTGTGAAGCCGACTTTAACAGAACCACCGAGAGTGTAGAACTGCTTTAGTTATCAGAAGAACCATCTTAATGAGTTTTTCCAGGACTTCGATCAACTGCTTCTGCGGCCATTAGAGCTCAGTAGAGACCAAGAGAACCACATGATAAGCCCTGAAATCTCTCTGGAGACCTGTAGACTCCTAATTGATCTGATGAATAGCCAATCGCCTGTGTGACCCCCCACAACCTTTTAAAAGACCCCTCATCATCAAGGAAGATCTCGTCTGCGGGAACTGATCTCACCTCAGTAACTCTTCAGATAACATTAGTATCTAGTAGAATCACCGCAGTGACCACAACGACCATTCAGTAACTAGTTGCACTCATCCAGTGATCTCTTCAGTAACCAGTAGAACCTTGTCTGACTGGAGGAATCTGCCATCGACCACCAGAACCACATTGTGGCGCTAAAACTGCATTGTTTATTGAACTGACGTCGTCGGAGCTAAAAACCCCACAAGAGTTTGTTTTTAGTACGAACTGTGTGAGCTCTGCACTAAACTTCTCCGTCTTCCAAAGAAATCACCGAGTCTCTGCAGGGATCCCAAAAGTTTAGTTTGAAAAATATACGTTCCCGGAGAAGAACGAGAGAAAACATGTTGTCTGTTGAAATGTTTTAAAGTGTGTGGAAGGAACATTCATTACCAAGCTGAGCTGCACTCAAGAAAACAGTCAAGAACTGTAAACACATTGAGATGGATTAACTCTCAGGTTTCAGCCCCGCATGCTGATTTCTCCGTGAAAAAGCACCTGATGCCAGCGTCTGCCTGGACGGAAGGAAGGAAATCAATCGCCAACCTGATGGACTCTTTGGAAAAATGCTTCCCACTAATGTAAAGAATGTGCAATTAGCTGTTAATGGGCTCCAACTAGCCAAACCACCGGCATGGGCCTGGAAACAGTCTGGGCTCGGCTCGCTGATCTTCTGGATGCAAATGCAGTGGTCAGATTTCCCAGAAGCCTCCGTGGTGATAAATGAGGATGATGCGTGCTGATGTGGTTTGATAGGCTAAAGTGAAGCCAGCTGCAGAATGAAAGCGTCAGCAGAGCCGCGCTGTGGTCAGCTGAGAGGCTGAGAGGCCTTCACTCAACCACAGTCATCAGGTTTCTGCAGCTGGAAAGTCAAAGTCACACGGGAGCCTCGCTCGCTCGCTGTTCTGCAGATTCCTCAAAGGCAGACCACTTGAAGGCTGAAACCTCGACCAGAACCCAGAGAACTGTGGGCGAAGAACCTCCGATTCAAACTCCTATCAAGTACCTGCAGATTACACGCAGCTGAGTTCATGCTAACAATTTAAACCAAAACCCACTCGCTAATCTGCTAATTCTGCAATGTGAAACTTTGAAGGAACTCCCAGTTGACTCCCTATAGCTTCTCTGCATCCAGACATGACTGAGGCTAAAACTCAGACTAAACCTGCTCAAAAAATGTCAAGATATTTTTTTTTTTCAAGGATTAATTAACTGAAAGGCGCTATTGCTATCACCCATCTGTAAATGCTGAGTGAATATACTCCCTGGTTCTAACCGATGACCTCTGACCTTCAGCGTGGTGCCCTTACTGAAGGAGTCCATTGGGATCCTGATGCAGAGAACGCCTCCTTCCCTGGACGCCTCTCTGCCTGCGTGCTACCAGAGGGTGAGTGACGGCCGAGTCCCGCGCCGTGTGTCCAATCTGTGTGTTTATCGTCCTTCCTCATCCGCGGTGTTGCCTTCAGGTGCAGCAGCTGCAGGGCGTCTACAACCTGCAGGAGCCTCACTTCTGGACGCTGTGCACCGACGTCTACATCGGCACGCTAAAGCTGCTCGTCGCTCCAGACGCAGACACCCGCTGGATCCAGAGCCAGACGCACAACATATTCACACAGGTACATGGGGAGGGGGCGGGGCTGCAGGTGCATGGGGAGGGGGCGGGGCTGCTGCTCTCAGAGCGAGTTCTCCTCCACTTGTGTAGGTGGGACGTGAGCCTTCAAGCTAGTTTCAGACCCGCAGAGAACTTCAGAACCTCCCGTGAGCAGATCAGGTCTTTTGGAGTGGTGGCGGCTCAGCGTCGGTCTGTCAGAGTCCGGCGTTCATTCTTACGTGTTTCCTTTCATCTCAGTCAGACATTCGTAACCTTTATGACCAGAAGAGACGTTTTCAGGATTTTCCACCAAATAAAATGTGTCTGGAGTCACAAAACACGTTAATTATCTGAAACCAAGAAGAAATAAAGATGTTGAAAAAAGACTTGCATTGAAAAACAGAACATGAAGTTTCACAGGGACAGTTTAGATATATTTTATTGCAATTCGTGGTTATTTTTAGAGATTTTTCCTCTGTTTTATTTCATTGATATTTTGCTAACTGTAACGTGTTTCTGGGTGTGAGCGCATTTTGAGCTCCACCAGCAACTTTTACCCCTTTTTCTTGTTGAATCATTTTCCTGTATCCCTTCTTTTGCTTTTTTAATAATCATTTTCCTTTTTATGAAAAAAGAAAATTGCAATTTTAATCACTGAAGCTTGACCAAACAAATGAAAACAAAATGTGTGAGGTGATTTATTCTGAAAGCTTCATGGAGCCGCTGCAGAAGGACTGAAGAGCCACATGTGGCTGCAGACCTCTGATCTACTCCAGCTCTCACTTTAATCATAAATATTACCTTTTTTTTAAAATCCTATGTTAAATTGCATATTTTGAACACATTTGTTTCTATTTAATAAGATATAAAGATTAAAGGTTTGAACTTTCTCATCCACCTGCTGCCACAGTCTTGATATTTGTTGTGTTAACTGCGTGCAGTAAACTCAGTTGCTGTTTTTGTTTGTTTCTCCCGACAGGCGGGGGTCCGACAGTTGTATGTCCAGATCGACGTAGCCGCCATGTAGAAGCGCAGCTCGCTCCTCCACACCTGGGACCAATCACATTCAGTCTGCAGCTGACCCCGCCCCCTCCGAGCTGCTGCAGGACAGACTGAGACAAGAGGGGGAGGGGCCAAAGAACTGATGGACTCACAAGCACCACCTCCATGTTTGTTTGTTTTTTGTTTTGTTTTTTGTTTTTGTTTGCCTGTTCATGTTGGTGGGTGGTAGCCGCCGCCCCTCCCCCTTCCTGCACTTTGTAGACTGGTGTATTCTGGGTAAGTGCCTTCATCATTGATCAGAGACAATCTGAGCCCCTCCTACTACCGGTGGCATCACTGCTGGGGGCCTGCTGATTGGTCCAGAGAGCGTGGTGTCACTTTGTTTTTAATGTGCCAAAACAATGTGACCAGAAAAAGGGGTCCACTCTCTTTATTTATTTTTTTTTTTTAAAGCCGCATTAATCATTTCTGTTATTGATCATTTCCATTTTCATGGACCACAACACAGCTGTTGTGGATTGGAGGACAAAAAAAAGTTGCATCATAACTCATCTTTATGTTTTTTTTCTGTTTTGAAGTCAGTTTATTTTTTAAGGTTTTTTTATGAGCTGTACTGTTCTTTAAAGGTGATTTCACATGGAAGCATCCCGTCTACAAACTGCATTAAAGCCTGAGCTGACTTCAACTGGATCCTGAGAACTTTTTCTCAATTTATTCCAAAACTTGAGCTTTGATTAATTTTGGGAGGACCATTCAGGTTAGAGAAACCTGACCCCACATCCTGAACATGAACTGTACGAATGAACCTGTTCCCAATTAAGAGACAAACTTTCTCCTCCACACACTTGTGCTAAAGCGATACTGAGCCCGTCACCTTGAAGAAAAGGTGGTCAGACACGTGTTGATAATTTACCTTCAAGTCAATGTGACAGCTTTACAAACTTCTGTTTTCATTCAAATTTGTCCCTGCCACACATATTTGAGCAAGCAAATGAAGTAAACATGACAAATTTGTGTTCAGTTACTACAAAATAACACTTGAGTACAGATTTACACAATGTAAGTGTTTTGTGTAAGCAAAAATTGTCCTCCAGACCCTCAGAAATGTTTGTCTAAAATGTAACATTTCAAATTGTAAGAAAAACATGGTGACTTCCTTGTTGCTCTTCTTTGGTCTTCAGTGCAGTTTTTGAATATTTTGTAAATTAAAATTTAATTCTTTGCAGCCATGACGGTTTTTGTTTTGCACCATGTTCCTCACAAAATGAAGTTGTAATAAGAGTATTTTTTTATTCCAGGTAATATCTGTTCAAGAAAATCTTTACCCCCCCCATCATTAACTGTGATGAAATGCTACAAATCACAATTTGTAACATTTAATAGAAATAAAGAGACAAAGTCCAACTAATGTCCTTTCTTTTATTATAGAGTCTATTTGCCAGAGACATAATGGTCCTCACAAAGAAAGACGAGCAATAGTGGGAAATGTCGTCGTGGCTTTTGTGAGGAAGACTTTGGCGTTGACGTCACTTCAGCCTCTGTATTTAAATAGTTTCAGGGATTTAAAAGTAGAAAGCCGACGTCGGGTCCGGAGATCACCAGAGTCATCTCAAAGTAGGAAAGGAAACCGTGTGTGAAGTTGTTTTGATGTAATGACGCCTCATTAAAACTCCTTCATGAGACGGTGTGGATTCCATCGTAAATATTCTGGTTCTGGCTTTAGTTCTTTAAGGTCCTTTTCTCAAATAACTTCAGAGCCGCATGGTTCGGTTGTTGTGCAGTTTCTAATGATGTTCAGCTTCTCAGGATTCATTCTTTAATGGAAACACTGACGGACCGGCGGGCCAGGGTTTGCTGTAGCGTCTTGAATGTCTCTGATGAAATGTGGACCAACCGAATCCTCCTCGAAGCTTCGCCTCCAGACCTGCGACTCGGTCACATTCAAGGCAGACGTGCGCACACCTGCTGGTCCGTTAGATCAGAACATGGCTTCACAGTTCAGGACGGTCCTGGTACTGGTCCGGGTCTGCGTGTGCGCTAGGAGGTGTAGGTGGAGCTGTCGATCGCCTGCAGGTTCTTCAGCGCGTCGGGCTCGGCGTTTATTCGCAGCATGTCCACCTCCAGCGGGTGGAGTCTCCCCGTGACCACCATCGAGTGGAGCGGCGCTCCCAGGTCGCAGGACACCAGCTGACGGAGCGTCCCCACGCGGACCGCCTGGTCGTCGGCGCCCAGCCGGGCCACGCCCACGCAGACCGTGTCCTCCGTCACACCTGCAGCACACCCAAAACTTTCAGGAAATCACCCGGTGGTCTGTAGTTTCAACAAGTTCTGGAACATGCGCACAATTCTAAAACATTCTAAAACTATTAAACTTCTAAGTCTCTCGGCATGGCATCATGTATACGAGCCGATTTGTGTCGGAGATCTTTTTCCCAGTACGCAGTGCAGCATTTGACCCGAATCTGGTAACGGTTTTTCCAACCAAGCGTAGTCCCGATTGCTCCCGACCAGCCAATCAGACGCGAGCAGACTCACCCAGCTCCTCCCCCTCGCCCCTCCTCCTCTGGACGATCTGGATCAGCTGGTCTGCGGCCTGCTGGACTGTCATGAAGCGTGGCGGCTCGTAGATCTTCCTCCCTCTGAAACCGCCAATCAGGAAAATTCAAACGTCTTCTGTGAGTTCAAACACCTAAGTCAAAATCTGCATGTTTGTTTGCTTCTGCCTGCTTCACTGAAGCACTACCAGCATGGATCCATCGGGTCCTCGCTCACCTCATCATGTTCTCCACGCTCTGTTCTTTCACCTTAATGTCTGCAGAACAAACAAATGAAGCTTTAAAGTTTTACACAACAACAAACACTGAAATTGTTTCCAGTGTTGTTTCATTTTTACGTTGTACGGACTGTCAGAAACCTGCTTAAAACATTTTCTTTTAGAGGAAAGATGCTGAAGAAAGTGACAGAAAAAAAACGGAAAACTTCCAAAACAAAACAACAACAATAAGATGATTAAAGCATTTTTTTTTCTTCATTATCTCCCCAAAAAACCCTTTCATGTCAGAATTTGGTGTTTTTGATTAATAAGTTTCAATGATATGTTCATTACTTCATTCTGCCTGTTTTGTTTTTAATATTGTCTTCATGTCAGAAAAACTGAAGGTGTTTGTCATTTTTCCTGTTCTGATGATCTTTTTTATTTCCTCTGATGCATTTTTAATCAGGCACCAGCAGGACCTCCACCTCCCACCTCTCTGTGAGCTGACAGTGCGGTGGGGGGCCCTCGGAGGCCCTCAGGGTCCCCGGGGTGATTGATGGTGGTCCGTTCAGGGCCAAACAAACAGACACCTGGTGACTCTGAACGCCTCACCAGCCACATTTCCACAAACAGAATCATTCATAGCGGAACATTAAGACATTACCTTTGTAATCTTTCCGTACCTTTGTAATCTAAAGTGGGTTTTTTTTCTTCAGTTTTTCGTCATCTCTTTTTTTCAACTGAAGATTTTCTTTTCGTGTTTTTTCAGAAGCACACAACAATATTATTATCGTACTGTTAATTCACAACATTCTCAAATAAGACATGTTTTTCATATTTTAAAATTTTCATTATGAAACATTTCCTGTTGTTTATCAGCCCTCAAAATTCAGAAAGTAAATATTTTATGAATTGTTTTGAAAAATTTTATTGGTAGATTTTTTTTCTTTTCATTTTACCATTCAACTGGTTTAAATAACACGATGCTGACATATTGTTAATTATTGAATCATCTGAGTTTTCTTTGGAAAAATGTTCTTATTTTGTTGTTTCTCTGAACAGATTTTGGTCGAATATTCATCCGTTTCACATTTCGCTGCATGCAGAGAGTAACACCACTTACAGGGACCAAAACACTAAAAACATACAGCAGATAAGGCGAGCTGACACTTCCAGATGTGGTTTGAGGGCCGAATTAGGTTAATGTTAACAGTATGATGTACGTGCGCATGTGTACGTCTGTGTGTGTGTGTGTGTCTCACCCAGCAGACAGAGTGTGTGCAGTCCAGCTGTTCTGTTCTTACAGATTTTGTCATAGAAACTTTCAGGTCTCCACGTCTCCGTCCAAAACACAAAGGACACCGTCTCCCCAAAGTTGTACAGCTAACAAACAACACACAAACAAAAACACACACACACGCATGTATTAATAGTAGTAAGTATTATACTAACTGGCACTCAAACCTGAGCTGTACCAGATGACTGCGGCTAGAAAACTGGACAAACAACAATTACGTTATTTTTTCACTTCAAATTCTTCATGTTTGAAAAACCTTCTGTCAAAAAAAGTTGGGATGAATCACCGAACACTGCAGGACAATCTCTGATGGCGATGGGGAAAAAAAAACTCAACAGAAAATGTTTCTTATAAGCTAAAATATACATGTATTCTTCCTGCTATCATTAAACATGTTTACATTTAGATGAATTAATTATTATGTATTTATTCTAAGTCTGTTGAAGTGATGTGGTGAGTGGGCGTCTCAGACAGCAGGGCCTGATGGGACTGGCTCCCAGTGGAGGGGCAGAAGTGAGCTCATTTGCATACCCCGCCCCTCATTAGCATATTAACTACCTCCCAGTGGAGCGCACGTCAGAGCGTGTGTGTGCGTGTGTGTGCATGTGTGGGCCCAGCTGTGGCCAGCTCTCTGATTGGCCGCTCTGACAGCTCAGTTATTGATGAGGGCACGTTAATGTGATGCTTCTCTATCACAACAATGATGCGGTTTAATGAGTTCCATCAGCAGATGTGGCTTAACAGCAGGAGTCGTCTCTGCCCTCCGCACCGACTCACAGGCAGTTAAAAATAAATAAATAAAAGGTGAGCCGTCCTGCATTCGCCCGACTCTCACATGATGGGCTTATATTCCTTCCCTTGGTCCAGACTGTCAGGTAGGCACATGGGTCATTTCTGCCCAGAGGTTAGGCTTGCAGGTTTCTCATACACACACATCATGTATGACTTGCAGGCACGCCATTTAGTGATCTGTCATTTCAGGCTATTTTGCCTTCAATTGACAAGAAAAACAAGAAAAGATTTCAGCCCAGAGCTTAAACTTTCAGGCTGCAAGATCTCAGATATTCAGATTTTCATCCGGAGGTCTGGTTATACAGTCAACAGTTTCGGTATTTAAAAAGGTTTGGCAGTTTTAGCACCGAGCAATAATTCAAAGAAACGACTCTCTTATAGAATCTTAGCTTCTCAGGTTTGACTTCCTGGTCGACATTTCATCAAGTCAAAAGGCCATAAAAGAAGGAATTATTCCCGGGGTTAAGACTTCCGAGTTAAAAAAACAAAAAAGTACTCTATGAAAACAACGTCCAAGTGGACGCTTGTGTAGAAAATATCTGGGAATTGGAGATTCCCTAAACTGATAGATTAAAACCCAGAGTATTGACTACAGGATATGTGACCTGGCTCAATGGAAAGTGTGGAGTGGAGGGTTAGAGTGCTTTTTGCCCTGTGCTGGTACCCACAGGTCGACACATCATAAATCTGATACTTGACCCACGTCGACACACCCTGAAATTTTATGCTTTCACCTCAGCAGTGACTCTCAGGCACACAGTTTGTGGGATAATGACCGCAGGCTTTAACCCTGAGTTATGACCGAACCGCTACGCATCTTGTAAATTGAAATTTATGTCAGAAGAAGGTTACATGCTGCGTTTCGACTCCCAGGCAGACACTTTGCTGCTGCGTTCGTGTACCTGCAGACCACAGCATCCCACGGCATTCATGATGGAGGCATTGTGAATGACTTTGTACGGTATCCCAGCATTCACTGCTCTCAGGACCAGGTCGCTGTGAGTGGTGGCTCTGCAGGAACAAAAAAAAACACTCACAAATAGAGAAAAATTCTGATCGTCTATGTAAATGATGATGCACAAATCAACGAGGAGATGCTGACGTATACAAGTTGACGCATGCATGTTCAGTACAGATGTGGAGTTTACAGAGAGGTCAAACTTCTGCGTGACGAAAACAACTCTCATCATCTCTGCGGGACAAACAGAAGCAGCTACTCTCCTCCTGTAATCTATAAACTTGATGTTCTTCTGAAGAAAACTTTGTTTTTTTGAGGCGTTCGGCACTCTGTTATTAACTCGGAGAGGAATCTGGTGGTTTTGGGGAGAAATCTGCAGATCTGAGGGCCGAGCAGCTCCGTCACTAAACTATGCGGTCTCCAGTGAATCCTCACATCTGTGGGAAAGCTACGAGCTGGCAGAGAGGCCTCTGATGTCCTGACTCACCCAAACGGGTCCCCCACCACCAGGAACGCCACGTCGGTCACATCCGCGTCCTTCAGGATCTCGTCGGCACCCTGCTCCACCAGGTCGCGGTCGGCCAGGATCAGCGGCTTCCCGTAGAAGTCCTCCTGAAGGGGGAAACACAAATATGGGGGGTGTTAGTCACTATCTGCTAGTGACTGTTTTGCAGACAAAGCACAAAAAAAGTTTTCACTTGAAAACCATAACATGGTCAACCCCAAAGATCAGTCTTAATTAGGTTTAGCTCAGATTTAAACTTAAACACTTGTCTTGCAGTCAGCGTTAACTGATACCACAAACACATAGATGAAGCTGTCAGCTTTAACAGCGACCATAAATTAAAATGTTACACATTAGACAGTAACACAGGTGCCTCACTGACTGCTGGAGCAAAAGTCAGCCTGGCAGCCATATTGGATGGGTCTCAATCAACTAAAGCGACAGTAACAAGCAACCTTACATTTCAATATTGTTGTGAGACTGGACCATGACTTTGGTTGTGTTTGATCTTTTCATAACATTGAATCACTGGAACCTGTGTCATTTGAACATTAGCAGAATGCTAAGCTAGCTCCTGGCTTGGTTAGCTATATTAGACCATAGTAGTTGAGAACAAGTTCTAAACCATGTCAAAGATTATCCAGATTTCATCACTGTTCGTCAAACAATTGCTTTTTTCAGGTCCATTTAATGAACACTGTCATGTTCATGTTTGTATGAGAGATTTGCCATGAGTCTATAGCTATTACAGCGGGTAACAAGGTCGGACTCTGTGAACCATCACTTAATGCTTGTGGCGGACGGGTTTCCCGAGTTGTGTCTTCACCACACTGTTAGATTAACTACCCCGAAGCTAAAGAGCATCACAAACCAGGGATCTGCCTCTGGTATCCTGAGGAAGTTTAGACAACACAATCAATAATTCAACTGTAAATGTATCCAAGAAAGTTATTTCCCAGCTCAAAGAATCAGCAAACAGGGTTAATACAAGGGTTTTAGTCCCAAATATTCATTTGTGATGGGGACTAATAAACTAAATCAATGATCAAAGTGTATCCTTTTAAAGGAGTCATATTATGCAAAATTTACTTTAAAAAGGTGTCTTCACAGTCATATTACCTCCCAGAGCCTCTGTATGATCCCCCTGAAGTGAAAAATTCAGTCGCCTCCCTCAATTGCGCACTCCACTTTTAAGGAAATACACACTCAAACACACGATTCTGAAATCTTCCTCTTGTCGACGTCAACAAAAGTGGTCGTTTAGAGCCCGAGTGTGTCGTTTATTTGTCCGAATACCAAACGTTTATGATTTTGCTCGGACGCATTCAGCGAAATTTAAGCCAGTCGCAGTGAGCAACGCACTTCCGGTTATTTTCACCAAAATAAACCACCCCCCTTTCCCTTTCTCATGCAAAGAAACCTTAGTGATAAATCTGTGCTTTTACTTTGAAAACAAGAAGCCAACCTTTCAGCAATGTATCTCGCTTAACATCGCCGTTTGGACCGGTGTCCCGTTAACGGAACTGGACCAGTTACGATGTTTTACCGACGGAGAGTTTTTTCGGCTCTTCAACGAAGATTGGCTCGCTGTCTTCGGTACATCATGGTTGCTTTCAACATGGACTTGTTGTCAGATTTAAGTGTTTTTTTTGTTTTGTTTTTAAACTATTTTTAATCAATGTAAATCCAATCAGAATTCTCTAACATAACATACCTACTAGCACAAAAATTGGAGGGAAAATTATATCTATAACCATATTCAGCTTGGTAAATGCACATCATTAAGAAACATTGTGAACTGAATAAAGTTTATTCAAATAAATAAATAACAAATCCGCTGTCCGTCGCGTTGCATCTTGGGTAATTTCAGTATGAGTAGCAAACCCACGATGTATACTCAACATTTCTGGCGAATGCAGTATGCATCCGGGAACTTCTCGCATACTCACAACTGGCATACTGCCAGTGTAAACGCACTGCATACTCAATAAGTTAGTATGAGTAGTAGGTAAGTATGGGGTTTCCAACACAGCCAGAGAGTGGTAGTGGCCAGATGCGTTCAAGTGCATTCCGTAAAGTAGGCTGTGAAAATCAGGCTGTTCGGAGGAAGGCTCCTCAGAGCCACTTTTCAGACCGCTCAAACTCCGAACATAAGATGAATTTGGGGCAAACAAACCTATATACTATGTTTTTGGGCTTCTGTGACCTATATGACATGACTGAAACATAGCATAACACATTCATCAATACAGTATAATCCTTATCTCTTACAAACATTATATGTGATAAATAATAAGTGAAAAACCATGTCATTTCCAAAGTGCTATATTACTACCTGAATAGCCAATTTCATCAGTATTATTACATTTTTAATAAAGTATTTCAGTTAGGAAAGTAATATTTTTATTGTAGCTAAGCATCCCAGATCACAGTAATATTTCCAATGTGTGTAATAAATCAATGGAAATGTATGATTAACTGAATAAAGACATCCCTCATGTAGAGCAGAGGAGACGCCACATTGATCATTCAGTTCCAATAAGAAGCAGCAGTCAATTAATGTTCATGTGGTTACCCCAATAATTAACTTAACATCAACAGTATACAGAAATATTAAGGACTATTGGAGACCTGTGGGAAACTGAAGAGATTGTCAATAATTCCAATATTTCATCATTGTTGGAGCTTAAGTGGGGGAAGTTTATTTTCCAGCTGTGTTTGTCCTGAACCGAAACAGGACAACCCCGTGGTTTATCTCTAGAGTGGCTCTGGATCAGTGGATAGGGTGGGTCATCATGCTGTTGGTGGTCCATGTGTCAAAGTGCTCTTGGGCAAGACGTTGAATTCCAGGTTGTGAGAAATTTGCACGGTAGCTGTCACCATAGGTGTGTGAGTGTGTGTGTTGACGGGTGAATGTGACTGACTAAGATCATGAGTAAAGTCTCCAATCGCTTCATTCACTATTTCAGTGTGTAACACGGAGAAAAGACAGTTTGCTATCTCTCTGATGACGCTACCCACAGTTTAAGACACCTCTTCAGGTCTTGACTGTGTTACTCAAAGTGCAATGTTACAGAAATGTTCTAGGAGTTAAAACATTGCTGCTAAAGAAGACTGTATAGCACTTGCCATCACAAAAGCAACACCACATAGGCACAGCAGTAATAATACACAAATGAAACAAGATAACGCACAGCATATGTATACACACTGTGGTGCACAGTGACGTTAGGTTACTCCTATTTTGGGTTATTTAAGCATTTTAATTGGTACTGTGCTCTATTTTGTTTCTGACACTGTGAGATGTGGGTGTGTTTTGTCCTCAGAGGCTGAGGACAAATGTCAATCGTCTTTCATTTTTAATGTATGGCTTGTAACACGTGAAAACCTGGCAGTGTAAATCACCACTGGATCCATTTATAGAAAAAGTCTTTGTGAAAATGTGGAGGTTTGAAATGAGGAGAGATGTAGAGCTACAATTCCAGCTAAGACGGGGCAGTTTTTACAGATTACATCTCCGGTATGACGGTTCTGAAGCGGTGTGTGCAGACTTCAGCTCACCGAGGAAATACTGGACTCACCAGCGCCTCTTTGCCCACGGTGAGAATGGAGGTGTAGGCCTCCAGGTAGACCCGGGAGCAGCTCTTCACCGCCTGCAGACCCTTCACCGTGATGTCGGCGGCGTCGCCGAGCCCCAGACCGATCAGATACAGCATCCTGCCGGCCTCCGCTGCGCCCAAACACAGACGCAAACGGCAGAAATGTCTTTTACACTCTTGTTTTCACACACTCACGTGTAGCCCAGACGCGCTCACTGCCGTACGACGTGTCGCAGCGTGTTTACAGTTACGACAGTCACCGCCGGAATACGGCCAGAGCTCCAGCTCACGGACGTCAAACCAAACTCCGTTGAAAAATAGAAACTTTTAAGGAAAAAAATACTCAGCCGCCTTGTTTACACGGCTAAAATCAAACAACTTTACATAATCCTACAAAATATGAAGTTAACTTAAATTCGGATATTACATATGAAAAAAATATTTTTAAAAAAATATTTTTAGGCATGGCAAGGTAAGTTTAATACCATTCTTTTTTTTTTTACTTTATTGATAACAGCAAAGATACAACATCCAGCAAGGGATTAATTTTCAAAATAATGTCAAAATAGAACTAAAACAGAGTGGAGGCAACATTGACAACAGAAACAACACAAACAAGAGAAAAGGGGGATTGCAGTGGCACCATATTGTAAGGCAGTTGTGACAATGACAATTTAGAGCATAAGACAGCCTTTAGCAAGAATGAGCAGGTTGGATATACAGTAGAGTTTCTTTCTGACAGTTATTCCAGACATATATTAATACCATTCAGACATATAATGCTTTACAAAGAAATAAAAACTAGATTTTAAACAAGATAATTAGGAAATCCACAAAACGGTTTATAAATAACATAAAATATTTAATAGGACAGAGACTGTATATTAAAAAAAAAAACTTTTACATTATGGAAGGCCTGAGCAAATAACAGTGTTTTAAGAGGTGATTTAATATAATGTAATATGTATAAATACGTGATGTTCTTCCCAGAGGAAGCTTAAAGTTAGTGAAATACATCCACAACAAACAGAGGGAAAACTCCTGAATCCTTCTCTAACATTACAGATGGACTATCGAAATTAGTTCGTAATTTAGTAAAGAGCTCATTTTTCTAGAACACAAAGGGTGAACATGCAAAGTCTTCACAGAAAGAATCGGAAAGAACCAAAGCCACTCACTGTGAGTCTGAGTGGATCACCATGCAGCCTTAGTAATATAATATAATATAATATAATATAATATAATATAATATAATATAATATAATATAATATAATATAATATAATGTAATACAATATAATATAATATAATAATATAATTTAACATGGAAAGTTAAAAATCCCTAGACAATAGTTTTTCTAAGTGTTGACAGGTGATGGGTTATATAGTGTGCCCAAGTCCATGTGAGAACCTGGTCTGTTCTCAATGCGGTACTGTACTGACAGTGAAATCTCATTATTTTAACTCCTGAAAGGTCTCAGCTTCTTTTTACATCCAACCAGATTTCTGACGTGTTGACCTTCGACTTCATTAGGTGCCAAGTGATCCTTATGCTGTTTGTTTTTACATTTTTAATGATTGTGTCCCTCTTTCGACTTTTCTGAGACCTGCTGCATTTGTCAGATTCACCTTGAACAGTTTTCAAACAGTCAACGTTCATCTGTTGACTCTCAACTGCTTTAACTTGAATGGAGACACTAGAGGACCTTCAAATTAAAACTTGCTTTTTCAATTCACTGTTCCCACATGTCCCGGCTTATTTGGATGATATTCTATTGTATTATTACTGTGTTGTAGCTGTTCAGGTATCTGTGAAAGTTTAATGAATTTGTCAAATTTGGGAGAAAAAAAGTTGATCTTGTCTCTTTTGGTGCTGCTCTGGTTGGGCGGTCATCTCCATAGCAACGGCGGTCGGCAGCGTGGCGTGTGAAAGCAGTTCGAGTTGTGAATGAGTCGGTGGGAAAATCTCTCTCTCTCTGTTTCTCTCTCTCTCTCTCTCTCTCTCTCTCTCTCTCTCTCTCTCTCTCTCTCTCTCTCTCTCTCTCTCTCTCTCTCTCTTCACAGTCTGTTTCTCTCTCGTTTGCCCCTTGTTGTGGTAAACAAGCCTGCAGACCACGTGACCCCCTCCCTCTCCCCTGCTCCTCTAACTGAGAACCAGTTAATGAGCGGGATGTTGGTGGGTTACATAATGGCCTCCTCTCTCCCTCCCTCTATTTCTTTGGGGGGAGGATGGAGCGCAGGATTGTGGTCTTTTGTTGCTCTGGTTCAAGGTTTGTTCGGCTCCAGTCATCCAGAGAATCGACGATCCGTCTCTTGTTAACCGTTTCTCTCCTGATCCAGATCTGGGTTCACAGTCTGAACACACAAACTGGTTTCAGAGCAGCTGAATCACTCTGGCACTTTTCCTCCAGCACATACATCCCAGACATAACTGAGCCCCCCGCTCCCCCGACAAGCCATCCACAATAACTACACTTGAAGCGGAGATACTATTTTTATTCAGCAATCAGAGGTTTTGCTGTCATTGTTTTGGTGCATTCATGCAACTGGGCAATGGGATAGTTCCCAACTGGCAAGGTCCCATTTGAAACTTTACAGCGTTCGAATTTGGAGAGCTCACTGAGGCCCGCTGTTAGCTTCACTGTGAGCATCATCCAAAGCTGTGGTCTTCAACATCGAACTGCTCTGCTTGGATTTCACCAAGCTTCTTCTGGATGAGTGTCTCATTATTCCTGAACTGTCTCGGTCGAAGTGACAGCAACATGAAAGATGTCCCACTTTGATGAGCGTTAGCTTTATTATCAACAACTGACATTAAGAGCCTTGAATAAAGCTTTAACTCCCTTCCCAGCAGCTGTCTGCTGCCATTTCCATGTTGATAGTTTATTCTCTGTCACTGATGCTTATTCCCGTTGTCAATACAGAATAAATCAGTTTCTTTCAAGAACCACAAACATTATAGAGCATCTTCCTCTTGCTAATTGATAATAACATAGACAGATAATATTTCCTTCAGGAAAATGTCATCAGGAAACACTGCATTAACTTCACTGTTATGCAGATGACATATAAATCTACTTATCTATGAAACCAGATGACACCGATCAACATGTCGAACTAGAAGCTTGTCTTGAAGACACAAACCTGGATAAGTCATGTTTTTGTGCTTAAACAGAATGTATTATATTTGGTCCAATAAAGGAGTTAATCCTTCAATTCCAATATTAAACAAGTCTGCAGGACCTCCTTTTTTCACCTGCTTGAATGATTTTACATTCAGGATCATGCTGAATGAGGTTGATGCTGACACAATAATTTTTGTATTTGTCACTTCCACAGTTGAGAGCGGTGATTCCCTGTTATCAGAGTGTCCCAATAGCTGCTAATTGAGTGAAAATACTGGAGCAAAAGTATGAACCAGCAGGAGAGATCACACCACCCCAATACTAGTTTCTCTTCACTGGCTTCCTGTTAAATCTAGAATGGATTTTTAAATTCCCTCTTTTAACCTATAAAGCCCTTAACAGCCATGCTCCATCATATCTTAAAGATCTATTAGGCCTACATTACACAGCAGAACACTTAACTCTCTGAGTGCTGCTTACTGGAGGTTGTTAAGTTCTCTAAAAGTAGAACAGGAGGCAGAGCTTTCAGCTCTCAGGCTCCTGTCATGTGGAACCAGCTCCCAGTTTCTGTTAGAGAGGCTGACACAGGCTCTGCTTTTAAAGCTAGACTGAAGACTTTTCTTTTTAATGAAGCCTACAATTCGGACTGGTTCGCGACAGTCTGGAGCATTTACTCGTCAAGCTGCCATAGGTTCAGACTGCTGGGAAATCTTTACTGAACTGACCTTCTTTCCTCTCTCAGTAACCATAATTCACTATTACATGTCACAAACATTTGCCCCATCCCACCCCTCACCCCACCCGTCTATTATCTCCTTCTAACTGATGTAACTCCGGCTAACATCAACTTTATAGAGCGTCTTCTTCTTACTGACTTCAGCTGAAGTCAGTGACCAGACTGAGGGTTCACATACAGCTCTGGTCCTACTCCGAGCACGTCATCAGTGCAGGAAGACACAGGAATACTACAACTAACTGGTTCCGCTTTTGATCTGCAATAATTCATGAACAAACAACTACTTTTCCTGTAATTTGCAATAAAGTAACTCCACTACGTCCTTTCTGTAACTGTAATCATATGCAAAAATATTTAGTTACCGGTATTTTACCAAGTAATTACTTACTTTCATTTGCAGTAACTTGTGAAGTAATTTTTTTTCTTTTTTTAAGGAGTACCCATTTACTGTAAGTAAATATAAAGTAAAACAAAATTGTCCTTTTATTTGTAGCAGTCACAACTAAAGTAGGTCCTCTTATTAACTGTGAAGAAAACTGAGAACAGCAATAACAACAAAACTAATAATAATAATGATAATACAGTCATTTTGAATGAGCAAATAAAATCACAGCACACACAAAGAACAAAGCATCTGAAGAAATATTTCCACCTTTTCAGCAAATCTTCAGTTGACCGATTCAAATTGTTTATAAATGTGTTTTATTATAATAGCTGAAAGTTTTAAATGCATCTTTTTATGCTTTTTTTTTTTTTTTTTTTTTTTTTTTTTTGGTTGTTTCTTTTTAAGAATTAAAAGAGTCAAATGAGGATTAGAAAGACTCTCTCAGGAAAGGAGACCCACCCCACACTTGGATAACCACTTGTTAACAGTTAAAAGAAAAGTGAAAATGAGATTAGGAGGATGGTTTGTAATGACAGGAACTCACACAGCTCATCCATACAGAGCCCGGCTGCCTGCCCGGGGTCACATGATTCACCTGGACGAGGAGCTCAGGGCTGATGAGAGGCCAGACTGTCTCTGCAGCTCTCAGACACAAACAGGATTAAGCTGATAAGGAGTGTGAACCCGATTTGAACTGTTTGTTGGTGCAGAGTTTTAATCTGATAAAAATCACACACCTCTGTCCTGCTGTTCTCAGCTGATGGATTTATTCATTACTCCATGAAAAGGAAGAAGAGAGAAGCTAAACGCATTGTGGTTCACTTCTCTCTACATATAAGAAATTATTACACTGCATCATTTCACTGATGAGTTTTCTGTCTATTTTAGATCTTTCATCTCTTCACACCTCTTAAAACAGCTGCCATCACTGAGCTCACTGCAGTCACAGTAACACTGATTATCAACTTAATCTTAATTTGGAGCACAGAAATGCTCACAGAGATCACAAACAGATACTCTATGCACTCTGTTTTTTCACCACAATCTCAAACCTCTCTAACATCTGCTGCAAATATGCTCTGAAATTACTCAAAGAGACGAACATACAGGAAAAACTTTTTTTTCCTTCATTTAATTGTTTGATTGCAAGATACACAAGTAAGGAGATGGAGCATTTTCAAAAAGTTGTGTTTTCTTCTGTTTACATGGAGACAGAGTCTGAGCAGTTTAAAAAAGTCATTTTTCCCCCATTTCCACAGAGATGGAGTTGGAATTTTTCAAAAAGTGTTATTTTCACCACGTTTTCACAGAGATAAAGCATTTTCACAAATTTGGCATTTCTATAATACCGGTATTTCAAGCCATAAAGCATCATTTAGCAAAGTTCAACATTCACACATAAGCAGAACTTTGATTTTTGAAAATTCAGTAATATTGTTTTCATTTTAGTTTAGTTCAATTTATTGTTCCCGACGCTTCTACATAACACTCAACTCCAATCTCACTCCATTTTTTTTGGAACATTTTACTTTTATTAGCAACATTTTGTCCATTTGTTGCGGGTAATTTGGAAATGTTTTCATTCTCACCTAAAAGTTTGAAGTTTTCAGTATTTCAATCCCATTTTTGAAATTTTATTTCCTCTCTCCTCGACATTTACACTTTGTCCTCCTTTTTGAAAGGCATTTTCTCGATATTTTTAATCCCATGAGAACTTGAGTGTTACTTTAGACGGTTGTTTAATAGTGGAGAAAATACGTGGAGGCCGCAGTGTTATAGGATGTAATTTTCACTGAGACGTTATTGGCTTCACAACCATCTTCACAATCTATCAGTGACCATTTTGGGCAGGTATGAGACCTGCTCAGAGAAGAACAAAAAGATTCCAGAATTTCAGTTTGAAGTCAAAAATAGACAAACACCAGACTTTCATTTTTCACATTGAACACAGAAATTGTCCTGTCTGTGGTCTGAGAGAAAAACCTCATGAAAGAAATAAAAAAATTAAAAAAAAAAAAATCAGCAGATGTCTGCTGCTGCACTCACCTTTGTTGTTTTCCAGGGTTGGGAGTTTTACTTTGAAAATATTATTCATTACAATTACAAGTTACTTGTTGAAGAATTTAAACAATAAATTACTCTAATTAAAGTAATGAATCTGATTATTATTGTTTACATTTAAATTACTTTAAATTGTGACTCGTTCAGTGTGCTTCTTTAAAAAAAAAACATTTTAACAGAGACACTGAAAACTCAACGTATTCTGAAATCAGGTGTCAATATATTGAATTTAAAAATGGTTTGAGTTTCTAAATGAAGGCTGCTGAAGCACGGCGGCCTGAACATCATCAGAAACAAATTCATACAGGCTGTTTTACACATTCTGGGATGGTCAGGATCTGCCGGCTTGATGGGATGATGGAAGGCCTCTGGTCCTGGTCCGTGTTCACGGTCTTCATCAATCAGTAGCAGGTAAATCTGATGTTTCCTCTAACAAATGCAAAATTAAAAATCAGTCAATCAGTTATTTATTTTGATATATTCAGCCATTTTCATGAGTGGGATCACAGCTCGTAAAGATAATAATTACCTTTGTATTATAAACCCTGTATGAACAGGCTCACTCAGATGTTGACGGAATAACAGTGTGGTACCAGCCGTAGTGTTTACTGGCTGTTTTCTGGTTCATGCAGTCCAGCTCCAGAGCACTGCATGTCAAAAGGAATGTCAAAGATTGTCGGGAGAGGATTTTCATCAGTCGAAATTAACAACCTTGTAATATTGTGGAATTGTAACTAAAAATGTAATTTCCCAGATTTAAATATGCACAAACAACACAGAAAACCCAGAGCAAAAAGCAGGAAGCTGCAGAAAGCATCTTAGTCAGCAAGTGAATACTACAGTCGATTTGCTGCATCTGGCTCTGAAATGTTCACAGAGTAAACAACAGCTGAATAACGCTACTTACCTGTTAGCAGGCGAATATGTCGGCTTATGGAAGGTTTAAATGAATATAAAACTCAAGCAGAGAGGCTAAAACAAAATGTTTTCATCACTTTTGTGTCACATGATGTGTTGTGGCTTTGATCGTAAAGTGTCCCACTGCATACACACTGGATGTTTCTGCTGTAAATCCATTTGGATCTTAAAAAGGAACCCTTCTCGGCTCATTTTCATTAAAATACCGGTAATTCTTGGGGCAAATTGTTGACACGAAACTCAAAATAAACACTTTTTAATTAAGGTGGTCACACTTTGTAAGTTTTAAATCTCATATGTTGTCTAAGTTGTGTTTATCAATGTTGTTTTTTTAGGGGGACAAATTATTCAATTTTCAATAATGAATTAAACTAATATAGTTTCTTTCTGAAATACAGAAACATTAAAGCCACCAGAAAATAATGAAGACTTCATAAAATTGCATGTAATTGAAGCTGAGACACTCGCAAAAAGTAGCAGTTTTGATGAATGAAGGCCGGAAGAAAAGAGCTGCTAGATTTTATAAATCCCCAGAGTATAGTTTAATAGATTGCTTATATTAATATATTTTCTGATATATTCTTGAAACAATTGACGGGAAGAGAAAGGTGAGAAAATAAATCTGACCCCCAGAGAGAGCCACTGCATCAGAGCAGCAACTCATAATACCATCTTTTAATATCAGAAACATTAGTAAGCCATGAATTCAGCTGAAGATTACAACTACGCTCCAGCATCTAAGTTCAGAGACAATCTGAATCATCAAATGACTGTTTTCTGATAAGAACATAAAAACTTGCACCACAACTTTGCTGAGAAAGTAAACGAAGGTGAATGTCTTGTTGTTTTGTGTGCAAAGCCTTTTAAATTGCAGTTTGTGCTTGTGTCAGTCGGTGTTTGTCCTCTAACTTCAGGTAAGCAGGTGAGAAGCCGGAGAAACCTCCTTCACCCCGTCGGACGTCAGCGGCCGGTGACGTTGGGTCGGTCCTCTGGCTTTAAAGTTTTAATTGGACCTCTTCCTGTAAGCCGAATCTTTATTCAACAAGTTACACAACGGAGTGAGGAGGGAGGACAGGATGAATCGCAGAGGAGTGGAGGGGGTGAGGAGGGTGAGGAGGGTGAGGATGGCGAGGCGGGTGAGGATGGATGGCGAGGCGGGTGAGGAGGCCCAGCTCTCTTTGTGGCTCCCACAGAACCATCTCCAATTACAGGACAAAGGCGACTCATTCAAGCCCACAGCTCCAACACTGCAGCTTTGCATGTCTAATGAGCGCTCTGCTGAATGCTAAGAGGACCCCGGGGTGCTGCGGAGGCCTCAGCACCCCCTGAAAACACCCCAACACCACCCACCGGCCACCCGGTCATCCCTGTACCCCGCTGCACCGGGACATCCCGTCCAGGCCTCTTCCCTCTGAACTCACCGGCCCGCGTGGGGCCAAGCCCAACTGAGAGGTGCATCGGGAGCTTTTAAAGTAAAACCAGGGGGGAGAGGGGGGGAGCTCCTGATGCTGCTGTCCTCAGGATGGGAGAGAGCATCGGGGAGTGTGGCTGGGCTTCTGAGGGCGAGGAGAGAGGGGACGGTGGAAGGAGGAGCTCCACATTAAATTAAACACCACATAGAAGCTACAGCTCTGTACTCCACGCTGTAGACACCAGACACAGATTTCAAAGTCTAACAGACTACTGTGATATAGTTTTATTAAAAATAAACACCCTACAGTGTTTGTTCCTCTGAACATTTTCCTGATGCACTTGAACTCCTCTTGACCAGTTATTCAGTTTAATCCAAACACTTTCAGTGACTTTGAGGGACTTCCATTATTTTTATGATTATTTATGACTTTTTGCAACACTCTGAAGTGTTCAGTAACTCCTGGTAAATGTTGACGTGCGTTGGTGACATGATCTTTTCTTCTTCATGTCTTTTGTTGTCTCCCGGTAGTTCCTGCTGACTGTTGCATTGAGCGAGGTCTGCTCTCTTAGGAGAACTCCCAGTTTCCCTCTTGGTTGCTTTTGGTGACTTTCTGTTGAGGAGTCGTCTTTTTGTGATTGTCAGGATTTTTGTGTGTCTCTTGGGGAGAATGTGGACTCTTGTCTCGTGATGACCCCTTATTGATTGTTATTTGTGTTACTTCTATTTTTTTCTTGGAGGGACTTGTTGAGAGTATCGAGAATTTTATGACTTTTAATGTCTTTTGTCCATCTTCAATATATGTCTCCTGTTTGCTTTTTTCAAATGGTGACCTTAATTACACGTCTTTTAGTAAGTCTTTATGGCTTCAGGAGGCTTTTTTGTGTCTCTGGATGCCTCTGATCGTGGACAACTGACAATCATGGAAGCTTTTTTTTTCTTCATTTGACATTCATTTGATATCACATTTAGCTCAGCATAAACTAAAGGGATTCAAACAAGTCTTTTTAAAGCTGGCAAAATGTATAGAAAGAATCAAGACTCAGAGGCACAGAAACAAATCATTCTTGTGGATCCAACCTTCCCTTTGGACCACCGCTCAAAACCATTAAGTTTCTTAATCTCCACTGCTGTTAAAACTCAGATAGAATATAAGTCTGGCTCCACATCGCTTATATTTTTAGAGGTGAAACGTTGTGGTTTGTGATCTTCCTGTGAAGAAGCCATCTTAAAGCAGACAGACGGCCAGTCGCCTTCACAGAGAAGTCAGTTAAACATTTATTCTTATTGATTTCTGCCTTTAATCCCTAGCTCAGCTCCGGCTTTAATACTCTCAGACAGCCAGCCAGTCAGAGCTAATAGATATATATAACACAACCGATTATTTATTCAATTACGCCCCGCCTCCATCCTCTGCTGCGATGCCTTTATTAGTCCATTAGTTGGTTGGAAACTAAGTATTCTAATGGTGGGTTACCATCAAACAGCTGAGAAATTAAGTGAGAAGATGCAGGGGGATTAAAAGAACTGCTGAAAAAGCTCAAAATGACATCCCGTAGAAGACGTAATAAGATCAGACGTTTCCATCAGTATCGTGCGCGGATGTCACGGAGGTTTCAATTTTCCTGTAGTGTAGAGATTTTCTACTGTATCAGCTGTTTCTCTGAAGATGGCACTGATGGTTTGTTGTGAATTTAGTGAATTTATTACTACAAATCCAACATGATATATTCTAGAAATAACAACAAAGCTTGAAATGCTCGTTATCGATATGATGATAAACGGAGACATAAGGCACATCACAACAACACGGTGGCCAAAAAGTTAAAAAAAGGAGCAAAAATGTAAAGCAAGAGTATCATCAGATATAGCTGAGTGAGAACAATGATGAATATCGAGCGGCAGCAGGTTTTATTTCATGGTTAGAAGACAGACACAGTTTCGAGACAGTGAATGATGAAGCAGATCTAACACTGGATATCAACTCTAGCCTTAGAATACTATAGAAATATGCATACAAGTTGTTTTCCTGTGTATATCATCATTAAGATGGGAAACATTGTTCAGTGCCTAAAAAGCAAACTAGAAGCAAGTGGTACCAGATGTTGACAAAAGTAAGGAGGATAACTGAAGTGTCTTTGTTTAAGATTAAACTAACACAAACGCAGAATCTGTCATTTTCTGTTCAAACATAGAGGTAATCTTCCACTGGGTAAAGCAGTAAAATGCACCATACCAGAAAAGTCTTTTCACAATTTCAGTGCACACGTTAGTATTATTGATCTGAAGTGTTAGTTTGTAGAGCGGGGTCCTGAGGTCCTAAGGTCCTGAAAAGCCTGATTTTCCCATGAAGATAGCAGCTTTTCCTGTTTTGTATTTTGGACCACTGAGTTTCCTGATGGGCTTCAAAGAGCTCAAGTGAATGAAGGTTTTTAGTTTGGAAGAGAAAACTATGGTGGGCCTGCTGCCTGCTACATTCACGGTCTTATATGATAAAACAGAAGCATTTCTGTGGTTACATGACCTGCTTCAACTGAGTTTATCAAACTTCTAATCTAAGCTGTTTCACTGAATCCTGCCTGAAAAGACACTTGGTTTTATGCTTACACTTTGAATCTCTTCAGACTCTTTCCTGAATTCTTGTTTGGTTAAAACTTTGCCCATACTTATTGAGTTAGCAGGAAAAGTCAACATCACTCTCAGTGAATGCTCAGGAACTGGGTCAATCTACCCCACATGCCATCTTCTGCTCATTATCGTGCACATCTTTCTCCGGAACTCGCTGACTGACCCTGGTCTTGCTTGGTGACCCCTGTCTCTTCAGTTAATAATCCAAGATGACCCTACTCCCCCATGAACCCCATCCTCAAATCAGGACAAATTATACCCTGATTATTTTTACAATCCTTCTAAATTTCATTCTGATCATCTTTTATGACATTTGCAAAGTTTTTGAACATGTTCTAGTCATTGTTAATCTTGACAAACCTTATTATTATAGGCACAGACCCACAAACCGGTTTGTCTCTGTTGTTTTTCGGTTATTAAAGCTGGATAAGAATCATCGCCTCATAAACACACTCAAAGTTTCTTCGTGTTGACTTTGGACACAGATGATGAGATAAAATGTTCAGACTTGCTTGACTTGACGTGGTGTTTGTTGTGAACACTGAAGCTCCAAAACAGATTAACCACATGGATTTTATTTCCTTCTGGTGGGATGTTTGACTGCATGTGAAGCCCCCCCCCCCCCCCCCCCCCCCCCCCCTCCCTGAGGCAAGCGAGTCAGTTGAGATGAACTGTGATGAAGAGTGTGTATGTTTCTATCACTATCGGACCCTCAGTGTCGACCTTCCTGAACTTACTGATGAATCTGACTCTCGCGATGAATTGTCCCGAGCCTTTATGGAGATCAGCCTCAGACTGTCCCCGAGCTGCCGCGGTTTCTGTTTCACTCGTCTTCATCATGTTAACCCGGGCCACAGAAACATCCATCAGCCCCCTCCTCTCCTCTGACTCCCCCCAGCTGAGGGCAACGATGGCGAGCGGCCACATTCCTCATGGCCGGGGAAACGACGAATCACATCGAAGGAAGTCAGAGAGGAAGAAGCTGGCTAATGTTTTCCTGTTCAACACACAAACCCACAGCGAAACGCACACGCTCAGTCGGTCCAAACCATAATTACAGGGTGCAGATGTTCAGCAGTTAAAGTTTCACTGCAGCAGAATGTTAGAGACCCGACAGAGCCAAAACCAAGGCCAGGACCGAGATACAGGCCAGGACCACGACCAGAGCAGAACAGGGTGAAGGGTCGACAGCCTGGAAACATTAAGAGCAAAACCAGAACGAGGAGAGAGACTGTAATATGACAGCGCACTGCGTCAAGATCTTGTATTGTTTTGCATGTTCTGACTGACGGTGGTGATTCAAGCCGGTTCGCCCACAGTCCTGAAATATGCAGTCGCAAAAAAATGCGAGCAGGTACATTCGTAATTTAATGCATGTCTTACAAGGAATATTTTTCATTAGATTCCTACTCCACTGACCCTCCCATGGGCCAGTCTGCATGCCGTGTAAGGCCCAGGTCTGGTCTTCAAGGTTATACATAGACCAGAACAAAACAGGGAACAACACCAGAAGAAAGATCAGAACAAAATGAAAGACCTGGAACAAAGAACTAGAACAACAAAAACAAAGACCACAGTCAAGCAACTGCTTCTAATTGGTGCACTTGGGTCTATTTTAGTGAATCTGGAGGACACACTGAGACCCAGAATGCAACACAGATTGGCAGCAGTGCTCGTAGCGAGAGGCCAGTGTTTCAGCAGTGAAACGTCAATACTGCAAGCCAAAAAAAAAAAAAAAAAAAAGAAATAAAGTATGAAGGTGAATTTGCTTAAAACATGCATGCTGAAACCTGAAAAATGATGTGGCCAGACATTGGATTGGTCCAGTCTAAATGAGAGCAAATCCTGTTGCACTTGGCCCCTTAAACTGCAATAACTTCATTGTACATAACAATACATGAGTAAAAGGTTTGAAATGAACACAAGACGACAGAAGCAGTAAAAGACGAAGACGTAAAGTAGAATGAATGTAGAAACATTGGTCTGGAAGAAAATTAGCAAGACCAAAACCAGAACCACAATTAACCCAAGACGAGGAAAAGGAAGGAAAGACAATGAGTAAACCAGAAAACACTGCAGACTAGAGTCAGAAGATAAACCAAGTATTAGCGGGTTTAAACGGGCTTTTAGGCCAGTGGGAAAGGGAAACCTTTCCCTGGGAAACCTGGGAAAGGGAAAGAGAACCAAGACGGTGATGAAGACAAGACAATAGATTGGTTTCAACACAAGATATGACAGAACCAAGCTGAGAACAGACCTGGAAGGAAGACCTAATGAACAACGCCAGTACTCACATTAATTCCAGAATAAAATGCCAAAAAAAAGCAAAAACTGTCCCAGACTGGAGCAGAAGACAAACTCACGCAGCCAAAACCAAGATCATCCTCAATACATTGTCAAAAGAAGAGAGAAGAGATGCTGTTTTAATTTGAAATAAGGGCTTTCAATTTGAAACCTAGATAAGAACTTGCATGTTTTTGCCCATAAAACAGTTATCACTTGGTCACTTTGAGACCGAGGTTGCATGTCCCCTTGTCCTTAAAAGAAAAAAAAAAAGAACGAAAACTGAATGAAAACTAAACGCAAGTCTTGTCTTGCTTTGAAATAAAGCCAGGAACAATAACTCGAACCAAAACCAGAGTCGGGACAAACACCACAAGCAAGAAAAGGGACAAAGAATAATATTCATGACAAATAAGACCGAACTCAGTGTCAGAGTGGTTTGATTTGGATGTTCTGGCAATTTTTATTCTGAACAAACGCATGAATTTAATGAGTCGGTCAGTGACACACACATCTTTATTTACCGGACTGTCACAGTCCATGCTGACCAGTCCTGATTCTGAACTATATGACCAGGGCCAAAAGCAGGTCAATGACCATGGACTAAGATCTCTATATATCAGGAGACCGAGGCTCATCAGGACCAGGTCCAGTTCAGTCAAGTCCACCTCAAGACCTGTAATTATGGTCATCTGTAAATGACTGATGCAAAGTGACAACCCTCTATCAATCAATCAGTCAGCTACATACACATACAGCAGTGTGTGTGTGTGTGTGTGTGTGTGTGAGTGTGTGTGTGAGCGTGTGTGTGTGTGTGTGTGTGTGTGTGTGTGTGTGTGTGTGTGTGTGTGTGTGTGTGTTCAGGAAGGAGTGACACCTGATCAAGGGCCAAAACCAGGATTTTCCATTGTCCCCTGGTTCTGAAGTGAAGCCTGGATGAACATTAAGGATCAGAACCAAAACCAAAACCAGGGGGGAACCGGGGCCAGATTCCGGTCAGAAATCAAAACACTAAAACCGGGATTTGCTCTGAGTTCACATTTATGAAACCAAGTTCATGTTTGTGTCCCAGGACCAGGTCTTCGGCTGACAGCTGGCAGAACCTGGAGCCACGCAAACATGGAATTCATAAACGAGACTCAGTAACAGTTCAACAGGAGTTAAAGTTTCCTCTCTGTCTCTGTTTGAAGGAGATTTTCTGTTTCTTCACTTTCAGACTTGTTCAGCCGCTCGTTTCCCTCCAGCCGTCGCCATGGAGACGCTCAGCTATGCAGAGCCTGAATACAGTCAGCGGCTCAGAGGAAAGAAGCCTTTGTTACCCACAACCCCCATCAGCACCCCCCCTCCTCCCCTCCTCCCTCCCCCTCGACACTTTCTCTTCATCTCAGCTTCATTTTCTGCAATCTGGAAGCCAGCCGTGTAGCCGTCACATGACCAGCAGCAGTATGGACCCCGTATGGTCCCAGTGGAACACACTCTCTGTGTGACTGGCATCGTAGCTGGGGAAAGTGGGGGGAAATGGAATTTCAGTGGAAATACACTGTTGATATCGATGATAAATTGGTAATACAGTATGTTGGATATCCAGCGCCACTGCTGACTGGCCGGCCTTAGTCTAACTGTGAACATTTTTAATTTTAAATGTGCATCGCTGCTTCCTAGTTATTCTGGCCTTTCATTCTTTATCGTTTGTTTGTGCTGTTTTTGACCAACCATTCTTCCCTTTTATTCACTTCTCTGTTGTGTGTGCATTTCTGTTCTTTCTTTTTGCTCACTTCTTGACTGTATGTGTTCTCAGCTGTCATTTTCCTTTATATTGTTATTCTATGTTTAGTTCTTTACTGTGTGTGTGTGTGTGTGTGTGTGTGTGTGTGTGTGTGTGTGTGTGTGTGTGTGCGTGCGTGCGTGCACGCGTGTTTGCACGTGTGTTTTAATTGGTTGAGTAGGGCTTTTTTGTTCTTTTCTCTGATGTTGCTCAATTTATTTCATTCTCTTGAGGAAATCTGTCCACAAGTATGAATGACGTTCTACAATCTAAGAACAGGATGCAGTAACTTACTAGACATTGAAATTTATTTATTGATTTTATATATCTATCAGTGGGAATAACTTTACAAATGTAAATGATATAGGAATCTGAAATTTATGAATCTTTCATTTTCCTCCCTTGGTAATGGGTCTATCTTGTAGTTTTTTTTTTTTTTGTTTTTTTATCCTGCCTACTATTCTGGATCTTCCATTCACTTAATTATCTTCCAAAATGTAGCTGCTTAAAGCATTTGCACATTTCACTTTTGTGTACCTTTTAAATGTCAAAGGTAGGGTTGACATAGCTAGGGTTAGCTACTCTACTCTATCAACTGATCTGTCTGTAAAGCTAAATATTTATGTCCACGTGTAGATGGTTATTTGCAGTTGTACAGCATTAAAGTGTAATACTGTATATGAAAGGAACTGGAACTGTCATGTATATCTGGGAGATGGGACCTTCCACTTCCTCAAAAACCTCCAATGGTACAACAGTTTTGGTGAAAGTCAACAAAACTACAAGTTACACGTCCATGAGACACACAGAGCATTGATGCTTGTTTGTTGTTTTCTTTAGAACACTGTAAAAGAGGTGATGGGAGCTTCCCAGCTTCGTGCAATCCCATTCCCTGGCTGCATGAACGGACCATCAAACGTCCTATTTCTGCTGAGATATAACAGAGAATATATGCAAAGCAAACAAACAAGCACAACGATTTCACAACAGTCAGTGCTGGTGATGCAGTGGAACAGTTAACGTACACAGAACAATAAATGACTCAACACCTAAAGCTCGCAGCGTGACTCCATCCCCGTGCGCTCGTCCACTCCGGCCGGGTCTCGCAGTGTAGCTGGTATCTTTCCAAGCGGTCATGACGACATGAACAATGGTTGGAGTCCCTGCCCACCTCGGAGGTGACCTCGACCCTGGCGTCGCCGTGGAAACAGGCAGCAGTTACTGACAGTTCCAGTAACGATCAGCTGACCCCGAGGCCTGAAACAATGGAGCCGCCGGGACAGGAAGTGAGGTCCCAGCGCAGACATCCCACACAGCTGCTCTCACAGAGTCGCCGCCGAAGATAACGTGCCTGCATTGGGGCCCGCAGACCTGTGGAATTCCTGATGGCGTCGTGGTGACCCGCCGTGATGTCACTTCCTGTCCTGAAGCGCCAACTCACAGATGAGTGTGGGAGGTCAGCATTTCAGCTTTGAGGAAATCCCAACAGTGGGAGCAAATGAGCTGTTTTCGAGCAACGTATCACGGGAGATTACGTAATGTTTAGCGTTGTAGAGAGGTGCAGTGGACACAATTAATTGTTTATTTGCTATTGTACACAAGAAGTGCCTACTTGGTCAAGTTCTTCCTAAACGTGTCCCATCGTAACAATGCCCATCTCAGGTTATAATTACAGTGCTGCTGACACAGTTGTCGCAGTGTGGGTCAGCGCGTTGGGCAGTTCACTCATCCGGTAGGTGGCTGTTAACGTCAGTATTGAGGAGGAAGATCTGGAAGTGACCACTCTTTAGTTCAGATAAACAGATATCAGAGCTGACAACAAGGAGGAAGAACAGAACAAATAAACCATCAACAAGAAGCTAAACTTCCCAAAATTCACTGAGGAGGAATGCTAATGCTAATGTTACTTGCTCTAGAACATGTGTCATGTTGCGATTAAGAGGACAAATGCGCAATTTACACCAAAACAGAAAGAGAAAACAAAAAACTTGGTGATTATAGGATTCAGAATCACCCATAACGATACAGCTTCACTGACTGTCCGTGGCATTGTCCATGTGCTCACCATTCATAATGTTTATCGCTATGATGCTCTGCATGCATGAGTTATTACAAAAACAACTAAAGGTGCCAACTAGTGGCCCAAGATGCTAACTGCATCTTTTTCAGGATTTGTGCCGTTTAAGTTCAAACGGACGTCATTTTCAAAAACTTTGCCATGTAAACGAAAAAACTTTTCTGAAACGAAAGAGAGAATACAAAGATAATGCCTTTTCCCTCCGAAAGTTGCGTTAAATGGGGCTTAATCCAGTCCAAGATTAAACAAGACGTTCTTCCTCCGGTCAAGAGGCGTCCGAGCAGCGACTGAGCCAGAAAGATGAAGACAGCAGCTCAGACGTCTTCATCTGTTTCAAACTTTGTCAAAATGAACCCACTGAAACTTCAGTAATTGTAACTTAGTCACTCATTTTATTATGATCACGGACAAGAGTAGTGATGGTTACAGTAATGTGTTGGGTTATAATGTGCTTTTCACAACAACTGGCTACAAGTTAGCAGTTTTGTACAGTTTTGGTGTGTCTTTGATTATCAAAAATTGGTCTTGTTAAATGTATTTATCAAATTTATTTTGATTTATTATCGTTGATTTCTACACATTGAAACAAAAACTTATGTCGTATATGCATCATTCAGTGAGTTTTGAGGAACATTTTAAAGGAACTTTATGGTGTTTGAGGGAGACATTTTTAAAGAAATTCGATTTAATTGAGAATTTTAGGCTTTTAATCCCTGTTGTGAGGCTGTTTTCTCCTCCTCGTCACACTGGAGCTTCATTTGTGTCACATCAAGCGGCTGTATTGAGCTCATGAACTGATTTTAAAGAGATTTAAGGGAGATGTTGAGAAATAACCTAAATATCGCCCCCATGGTGGGCAGTCAGTACATTTGTGGAGCATCGCAAAAGAGCTTTAAAACATTTTAAAGACATTCTAAAAATATCATAGAGGATTTTAAGGGAGTTTTCAATTCAATTTTTCTTTAGAAGATTCTAATGATTGTCTTCATGTTATTTACAGATAATTTAAAGATATTGTATAAAGAATTTATTGGGTTTTATTAGCATTTTAAAGATTTTTAGGAGATTTTCGGGAGATGTGAGAATCTTGTTCAGATCAATTTCAGTGAGATTTAAATACATTTGAATCAAATGAGAATACAGGGGGGTTTCTGGCTTGACACCCTGCTGTGGCGCTGTTATCTCCTCATTATCTCACTGATTTGACTGTCACAATTGACTTTAATGAGAAGATGAGCTGATTTTAAAAGCTTATAAGGCAGACAATGAGAAATTACTTAAAGAGCTCTCATAATATACTCATTAACCTGAGATTAAACAGACAGTATATTTGTGGGACATATTCAAATGATCTCAGAATGACTTTTAAAACATTTTAGAAACTTTTGAGGCACATTTCTAAGAAATCTTTGGGGAGTTTAGCTTGTTTAATTTTTAAAATAGCTGTTTTATAGAGATTTTAGGGAACTTTGTAGTGTTGATCCAGTTCAGATGGATTATAAGAAACACTTTAAATCAATGTGTTGAGGTTTGGAGGAGACGTTCGCCGCGAGGTTTCAGGGAGGCTTTTAGAGGTTGTCATCCCTGCTGTTAGTCTGTTCTCTCCCCATCATCTCGCTGTTTGGCGTTCTTCGTTTGGTTGAAATTAATCAGCTTGATGGATGGTCTGAAAAATAACGACAGTGAAAACACAATGAGGGGAGCAGGAGGAGGAGGAGGAGGAGTGTGTGTGTGTGTGTGTGTGTGTGTGTGTGTGTGTGTGTGTGTGTGTGTGTGTGTGTGTGTGTGTGTGTGTGTGTGTGCTCTGCTGCGCTCTGCTCTCAGCCTCTTTTCCTCCTCTGGACTCTGACTGGAGGGAAACCTCCGGGCGCTCCGCGGACTTTCAGGACTTTACATCAGCTCCAGACGCGGCTCCGCGGCTCCGGACGCCGCCGAGAAGCTTCAAAGTCAGGATAAAGTCGCAGGTTTGGCCCGCAGAGGGGATAAATACCGTAAAGGAGCGTCGCTGGTCCAGTGGAGGAGCAGAAAGAGAGCGGAGCCGCTGATCTCAGGTCAGTCTCACTCATTACACGAGATTAAAAAAAAAGTATCTATAGGTTTTTCGTTTTTTGTTGTCGAAACGCCGAGAAATAACGACACAAAACAGCGACTTCACACAAAAATCAGAGTAGTGAACCGGAGAAAAACGGCTTAATTTGTGCAGAAATGTGAAGATTTGGCGTCGGTGCACTTTAACCTTTAAAACACAGAAAAAGTTGAAGTAGCAAAACCATTTTACAGCGCGTGAAGCCGGTTTCTGTCAACTTTCAATACATATTTGTTGACAAGAGGTTTAGAAAATGAAGTTTTGTTGAGATTTGGAAAGAAATATCCCAAAATGTGAGTCTCGGTGAAATTAGGAAAAGTGGAAGTTTAAGGGTTAATGCTGGTAATTTACACATGGAATGGGTTTTTTGAGCCAGATACCTTATTAAGAAATAGGTGTTTGAATTTTGTGATGATTTAGGACTAAAATTCACCCAAACAGTGACTGTCTACTGAATGTTAATCCTCCAAGATGGAATAAATGTGTGAAAAAAGTTTTTAGTGTTAGAAGGACCAAATGAAATAAATAATTGACTGACAGTTTGTAAATTATCAATTCTAAAACCAGGTGAAATACACTGTAGTTTGTCTGTGTCTCTTCTTTAAGCTGTGCTTTAATTGTTTTAACTGAAAGAAAAATGTTTTTTTCTCTCTATAATCTGACAAGATTTAAAATCATTTAAAATAAAGCAGATCAGATGACACTTTACAGCACATTTTGAAACATTTAAATAAACACAAACATACTGAAATTGGACATATTGATAACACACAGTGAGGAGTGTGGGGACATTTAAAAACAATGTTTTATTCTACTTTTTTTTTAACAGTTTATGCATTTTTTTAAACAATCATAAATCTTGTCCTTTAAAGTTAAAAAAAGACGAAAAAAACTTTTCTCACTCCACAGTTTATTTTTGTTGATATTAGTCTCTCATGTGTATGTGTAGAAATGAAAGAAAAAATATATCTCAACACATCACTTTTACGAGGCTTTTGTTTTTGAGGGGTGAGGAGGGTTGTCAGGTCATCAAAATTAAAATTTAAAGATTTTCCTGAAGCCTCACAGCAGTTCAGGTTATTAGGTTTGTTGTGAGAGCTGTCAGCCTGTGAGGGTCAGTCTTCGCTCAGTGGGCTCAGCTCAGTTAGTGGGAGGAAGATGCTCTATCAATTGAATGTTAGTTCTTCTTGATAAAAAATTAGCAAGTTAATGACAACATGAAGCAGCAGCAGAAAAGATATCTCGACCTTTATTTGAAGATTGTGATGTTAATCAATGGGTTTCGCAGTGTGACGTAATTCAGGTAGATGCCAGGATAACTGGCTTAATCCATGAACATTTTAACACATTTTTAGTAAACAGGACCTTTTCCAGCACACGCCAGCAACTGGCCCAGTGAGCAGGACGGAGAGACAGCAGCTCTGCTGCTGCTCATCATGTGCTACGTTTAAAAATGTGATTATCAGTATTTCTTTGGAGGGATTTTGTAAACTGACCGCACTAATTCTGAGTTTGGGCCGTCCTGAGACTGCAGTGCAGTGAAGCTGTGTTCACCAAACGTGATTCAGCTGAGGGTCATGGGAGCAGTGGAGCTGATCCCAGCTGACTGTGGGTGAAGGCAGGGTTCACTCTGAACGGGTCACCAGTCCATCGCAGGACAAACACACACAGAGACGCACAATGACACACATTCACTCCAATTTAAAGTCACCGCTCAGACTGGATCGTGGGAAAAAAAAACCCCACACATACCAAGACATGTCAACTCCACACAGAAATGTTTCTCACCCCAACCTGGACTCAAACTTGGGATATTCTCATTGTGAGACCAGAGTGCTAACCACTTGACCACTACACAGTTTGATTGAACCACTTTACTGAAGCAAATGCTCAAATATGGCTTGATTAACAGGCTGTTTTGGGGCCAGGATGCCATTAAACCAGACCTCTGGACCCACACTGGTTTGTTATTAAGTTTTTATTAAGCCTCTGACTGAACTGAGCAGCTTTTTCATGAACTGAATGCATGTATTTCAACATTTCAGGCCCCTCTGAAGTCACCGAGCAGGTTTAAAGTGTGCTTCACTGCGTTTTGGATTTTTTTTCTTTTCTTTTCCTCCCTGAGTGTGCTTTCAGAGTATTTTTATCCCAGTGAGTGTGTGACAGTTTATTGTTGAGGTGTGCTCTCCTCTCAGACGTGTCATTAAAGCTTTCTGTGCGTCTCTCCGCAGTACCATGACCCTCCCGCCCAGCAGCAGGACTCCCTCCGCCTGCGCCCTTGGCCACAGCCTGACATGAAGGACTGAAGTGTGAGGACGCGGCGCCCCCTGCTGGACCCCCGCTGTCAGCCATGGCTGAGCCCAGTTACTCCGACCTGATTGCCAAACACTACAACTACACTGGCAAGTACCGCAAGACGCAGCAGGACTCGGGCCTGAAGGCCGACTCGGTGGTCTTCATCATCGTGTGCTGCTTCATCATCCTCGAGAACATCCTGGTTCTCACCACCATCTGGAGGACCAAGAAGTTCCACAAGCCCATGTACTACTTCATCGGGAACCTGGCGCTGTCCGACCTGCTGGCCGGCGTGGTCTACACCGCCAACATCCTGCTGTCGGGCGCCAACACCTACAAGCTGACGCCCACGCAGTGGTTCTTCCGAGAGGGCAGCATGTTCGTGGCGCTGGCGGCGTCCGTCTTCAGCCTGCTGGCCATCGCGATCGAGCGGCACCTCACCATGCTGAAGATGAAACTGCACAACAACGGCAACACGTGCCGCGTCTTCCTGCTCATCAGCACGGTGTGGATGATCGCGGCGGTGCTGGGCGGGCTGCCCGTCATGGGCTGGAACTGCATCCAGAGCATGACGCAGTGCTCCACCGTGCTGCCGCTCTACCACAAGACCTACATCCTCTTCTGCACCACCGTCTTCAGCATCATCCTCATGGCCATCGTGGTGCTTTACGCCCGCATCTACGCCTTGGTGCGCACGCGCAGCCGCAAGCTCGTCTTCCGCAAGGTCACCAACGGCCGTTCGAACGCCGGCGCCAACAGCAAGAGCTCCGAGAAGTCCCTGGCACTGCTGAAGACCGTCATCATCGTGCTGAGCTGCTTCATCGCCTGCTGGGCGCCGCTCTTCATCCTGCTGCTGCTGGACGCCGCCTGCGAGACGCTCAGCTGCCCCATCCTGTACAAGGCCGAGTGGTTCCTGGCACTCGCCGTCCTCAACTCCGCCATGAACCCGCTCATCTACACGCTGACCAGCAACGAGATGCGCCGGGCCTTCCTGAAGACGCTGCTGTGCTGCACTTCCTGCCTCCGGCCCGGGACCAAGTTCACCGGACCCGTCATGGGGGCGGAGTTCAGCCGCAGCAAGTCGGATAACTCCTCCCACCCTAACAAGGAGGACGCCGAGTACTCGCCCAGGGAGACGACGACGGCGGCGTCCTCAGGGAACATCGCCTCCTCATCCTAAACGCGCAGGCGACTGTGGGTTAGCGTTAGCATTAGCACGGCGTTATCACAAAGCTTCAGCTGACTGCAGCACTGGGGGAGACTTTGGCTGATCTGGGACCAGTGAACTCTGTCATCACTCTGTACGTAGCTCACCGCCCTCACGCCGCCTGCAGGGGACGGCACCGCTGGAGGTCTACGGGCGGCGTCTGCCGCCGTTGTAGCTCGGGTTCACCGTGTGGCCGGAGGAGACCCCGACATTTCCCCGAGAGCTGCAGTGGACGGTTCAAACCTGGCCAGGCGTTCACAGCAGCCGTAGTGCTGAATTATTGATATTACCGAGTAACACTCCGGAGCTTCATAGAAAGTTGTATTGATCCTGGTAGACGATTCAGACTTTATACTCACCCTCTAAGAGCTTGTAGAGTCGGTAGCACTTAAACACAAAACTGTCCGATATTTAAATTAATGCGTTTGTTCCGCCCATTTTACTTAAAGGTACAGTGTGTAAGATTTTCCCATTTGAAATCCTTGAAAAACAAAACAAGGGGAAAAAAAAACTGTTCTGTTTTTTTCCATTGATGTGTGTGTGTTGTCCACTGAAGTTAGTCCGCTAACCCGCAGTCTTTTATTCACCGGCTCACTACTGCCATCAAAAGCACGAAAGGGGCATTACTAAAATTTTACATATTGTACCTTTAAAATATTTTCACATTGTATAAAACTGCAGATGGATTCAGAGCTCAGGTGCTTCTCTGAAGGTTTTCAGAGCGACTTACAACTTTTGAAAACTGGAGATAAAAACTTACTGTTTGGTAGTGAGACTGACATTAAACAAACATAAATTCAAGCCAACAAAATTATTTATATTTTTAAACTGGTTTAAAATAATCTTTTTTTCATCTTTAATAAAATGTAGATTTAGCATGATAGACTTTTTGAAAAGTTTTATTTTGTCGCGTTAAAGTAAATAATTCACAAAATTAAAAGCAAAAATGGACTTTAGCCATTAACAATAACAATTACAGGGTCTTTAAATTAATGAATCTGGTAGGATGGAAAATACTTTTTAATAAAATTCAGTCAGTTCAAAAAATATTTTGAAGTTTTCTAAAAGCTTTTAATATTTTTATCTGAAGTTTGTATATCAACATGAATATTTAAAAAATGAACACCACTCAATTTTAAAACTCCTGGTGGAAAAGTGCTTTCAAAAAGGATTCTTTAGTTTCAAAGGGTAAAATGAAAAAGTATTGACCAGTTAAAATTGCTCTCATATTCCGGGTAGATTTTTTTTTTTTAAGTAGCAAACATCCATTGTTCATGATGTTTTCATCAATGGATATACATTTTTGATTTGACACATTTTTTTTATTAATAAAGAAGATGGGATTCCTAAATGTACAATTATATAATTAATACGTTACATTAAATATAGAATTTCAAGAATCGTTGTATTGCATAAGTTTATCTTGAAGTCAACTCTAAAATAAAAAAAGGTTGCAATTGCTTTAAAAAAATTAAATCATAGTAAGAACAGTGTGTCTATATCTTCACAAAATGATGGGCTTGAATGCAACAATTGCCTTGTGTTAATTTTGAGTAAAGAACGAAAGAAGCCTGAAAAAAGTCACTTTTTTTACACAATCATTCACAAATAAAATCCATTTAGAATAAATCTGAGCTGGAAGATAGATTGAATAGTGAATAAAATAACTTGAGATTCAACTTTTCAATTATATTTTGACATTCTTCCAAATGACACTCTTATTGATTTTAAGTCAAGTTAACAAGCCTTTTAAACAGTGTTTCTTTGATTTAGAATTTTTCCAAATTATTATAGATCAGAAAAAAAACATGAAATCAATAAATATTAAAAAAGAAGAAGATACAGTCTTTTTTATTTACTCTTTCACACAGTGTGTCATTTCAAATTGACTTCAATTAAAATTCAATTAAAAAAGTTTGGCTCATAGTTTAGGCTGATTTTAAAGTGCAGTTTGCTGCGTGTGAGAAGCACCTGAGCTCAACTTCCTGTTTGTCCAGTCATGTCTGTGTAAAAAGTTTAACTGTTTTAGAAGAATGTTGGTAAGAATGTATTTTCTACTTCTCGTCTGTGTCGCTGCTGTCGTCATAGAAATGTGTGTGTAGATGAAATTAATTTATGTTTGAAAACAGGAAAGGCAGAAAAATCACTTCTGTTTGTCGGATACCTTTTCAAAAATTATATATATATATATATATATATATATATATATATATATATATATATATATATATATATATATATATATATATATTTCATTTGGTGCAAAAAGTTCAGCTGTGTGTTGGAGCTGAGGAAGCCCAAGTCTGCCAAAAACACATGAACACATACAAGTTATACATATGTACACATACATACGTATTTAACAAAATCACTCTAACCTCCAGGTCTCCCTAAGCCACTGATTCAGCTCATAATCTCCAGTATTCAAATATTAAATGAATGTCTCACATTTGTATTTAATACCTTAACAAATAAAGAAAAATATAAACAGGTGGAATGTAATTTTTAGCCTATAAAGTCCCGCTTTGGATGTCTGTAACCTTCAGGACTCTTACCAGACGTGAAAAGAGTATACCTAAATTATACTCTGCTATCTTTCTTCTTCTCTTCAACTGTATGCAGTTACTAATAGGATAACTTTTTTAAAAAATACTCAAAGAAAACACATCCTGTGTGGTGAAAATACAGCTTGCAAAATGATCCTCATGAAGAGTAAGTACACAGTGAACTACAAAGTACAAACACCCAGACGTGCCTGTAAGTTACAGTGGTTCAAGTGTTAGTTAGTGTTCCACCCAGTATGGCATTAAAGCTTTTGAATGGGAGTATATGGTGTGGATTATATATATAAATATACGATTTAAAGAAAACACACACACACATGTAAATGTACTTGCAGTTTAAGTATTTGTACCTCGCAACTTTAGATTTCCAAAGTACTGAATTTTGTCACATCCATTAATTATACTCAAATCTTACATTCATGAGATTTTAGAAGCAGATATCACACACTGTAGCAAAAATTCTCATTGAAATAAGTTATTTAGTCATGGGTATTTGTAATATAAGGTATTTTTTTAATCAGTTACTTCAATCCTGTATTATTTTAAAACTGATAAAGAAGATTACATACCTGAAAAAAGTGCTCACAAAAGTATAAGTACCCACACAAGCTACTTAATCAAAGTAATGTGAACATTTGTTAATTGTTACTCAAAGGCTTCACATTTAAAGGTAGCTGCATACTGAAACAGTACGTTCAAAAGTGTGAGTCCAAAAATGCCACGTAATAGTAGTCAGAAGTAACTTCCACCTGGCCAGTGGCCCAACGAGCTTCATGGTTTACAATCATTAAAAACTGTCGAGTTTTGTTTTGAACCTGAAACTCTTCAAATTTATTTTAAAGCTTTATTTTTCATCATCATCATCATCATCCTCATCATCATCGTCATCGTCAGGTTTGGCATGAAGTGGGCTTCCATAAACACAGACTCGGTTACCATGGCGATCGGTCTCTGATCCAAAAATCATTTAACATCTGTCTGCACGTTAAACTCCTGGACGTCCAGTTGTTTGTATGTTTGTTTGTTTGTTTGTTTGTTTTTTAGCACTAAATAAAGACATAGAAACACACACCTGTGTTTGAACAAGTCACGTTTCAAAAGATGCTTAAAAAAATCTAACATATTACTTGTGCTTTACGAAATGGGTATTTAAGCTAACATTTTTCTGTCTAGTCTGGTATTTATGTTATTTATTTATTTATTTATATCTGGTATTTATTGAAAAAGTAAATATAAATTAACAAGATAAAAAATATGTCCAAATTAAGGTAATAAACTGGAAAGAAAAAAATGGTAAAAGTTTAAACTTTTGATCAACTGCTTAAAACAATGAATTAAAAAGAGTAAAACATTTTTCCAAAAAAATCAAAAGACACAAAAAATCATCCAGTTATCCCGTCTTTACATTATTGAAAAAAAAGAATCAGTAAATGATTTCATTCATTAGACCAAACTGAAAAAAAGTCATCAGCCGTTTTGTTTTTTGAATTCAACAGAATATTTTTGTAGCTTTTTTCATAATTTATCTATTTACGATGCTGAATTTTTTTTCCATTTTAGAACAACATCTGCCATTTTAATTTACTCTTTAATGGTAGATGATACTTAAGGGCAGATAATATCTTCTGTGTATATTGTTTCAATACTTACTACTTTTAATTATTTGTTAATAACTACATAAAGAAACTTTGTGCTTTATTGCTTTTCGTTATAGCTGCATGGGTTGCTTGTTTTGTTTTAAACATATTGATTGTAGTTTTTATCAGCACAATATCATCCCGTCATTTAACATTCAAACTTTGTTATATTTGTTATTCTACATCTGTTGTGGTATTTGTTTGTTGTTGTTGTTTTCTTTGGCATCTGGCAATGCTGAGTGAGTTCCTTTTAGATTTTTCATTATTCCCCCCAGAGCTGAAGGCCAATTACCCCCTAGGGTAAAAGAACATCCCGGCTTTCTGGGTCTCAGCTTGTGTTTCTCCTTTGAATGTCAGAGTTAATCAGATTGTGTGATCAGCCAGCTGCTGACCTCTGACCTCTGACCTCAGATGGGGTGGGACTTATCCTTCTAAGAGGCGTGAACATAAATCACAATTCCTCTTTTGATTTCAAGTCGAGTTGAAGGTCAGCTGCTGACCTCTGACCTCTGATCTTCGTCCTGTTGTATTCATGAGTTTGAACCCAGACAGCATGAGGAGCCCATTGAAGCCGCAGTGCTGGGCTGCTGCCCCCCTGTGGTCACCCTGAGACCCTGCAGCCTCATCAGAAGGCTACACTTTGCTCATTGCATTCCTCAAAAGTTTAAAAAAATGGCCAAAAAAAGGATCAGCGTTTTCAAATATTCACACTTCTCTACTATATGATAGACCAGATGACAATGTTGTAATTTTCTTAATAGTCAAAGACTTCATTAAAAAAAAAAAAACCAAAAAGCTTCCACACAGTTAAATAAAAAAGTCGAAAGGTCAGCTGGACCAATTCACTGTTAAAAGATAATACTCCTAACAAAACCAGCTTACCAGAGTGAAGCAGAAGATGGAAATGGGCTCTTTTACTGAGAGCTGTAACAGTGATAAAATAAATACATTAAAAAAAAAAACTATTCCAAGCAGACAGAAGAAGGCCGAGTGTAGCCATATCCATGGGATCAATACACAAACCCGGTTAATTTAAGCATTTATTTCTACTGCTCTGTCTCCTGCCTCCCAACATTGGTCTTGTTATAACTACAATATACTGTAGTTATATTGTATTTGGCAATGAGCTTGATAAACCCAGATCAATAAAAAGAAAGAAAATAAAGGATGACATAAATATTTATCAATACTGGTTTTACTCCCTGGTTTCCTGCATCTACACCATCAAAAAGCTGCTGCGTGCAACATAATCACAGCTGTAAATAGGATTGAAAAAGCCATATTGGTGCACTGATTAAAAAAAAGAAAAGAAACCAACTGTTAAATTACCTTGACAGGAAAATAAATCCCAAAGTGTGTGAATACACACGAATGGAGCTTTCCATGGAACTTTTTTTTTTTTTTGGAAGTGGACCTACAAACCCATTACAGAAGGAAGCACAAACTAAACTCATAAAGCAACTATTTATATCATGAAAATTACAAAAACCAAGCTGTGTTAAATTATTTCCTGCCCTTGCAATAAACGCCTAGTGTGTGTAGTGTTGCTAGTCTCCAATGCTCATATGTAGTTGATAGTGTAGCAGTGGTTTTCTGTATTGTGGCTGCCTTAATGTGGGAAATGAGTATGATAAAGCCAAATGAATAGGGCCAAAAACTAAAAAAGGATGGATTCATCCACCTTAGTACATTGTCACGGTCATATTTTTATGACCTCTAGAGGGAGACAAACGTTTCTTCTGATAGCCCCAACACATTTCTGGTGGTTTTCATTTATTTATATGTGAAAGGCTTCTTTTTTCAAGGAGTCAGCACTCCAGTGTGAGTAAACATAGTCTGTTAGTGCTGATTGGTCCATTGACTGCAGTCTCTCTGGACTCCAATATTTACTCTCCGATCAGGTGACAGCAGCAAATTTAAAAGAACAAAGGTTTACGGCTGCTGCAGAAATCTAAAACAAATCTGGTGAATTGAATCTCTTACAGCCGAGGAGATCGGAAACATCTGAGTGTTGCGAGATGAACCTGATGCTACTCTTCATCCTGGCTCTGTGCTGTGAGTTTGATATAATCCTGACACACAGCAGGAAGTATTGTTTTCGGTACTCACGTTGTCCTTGTTGTTATCAGTGACATTAATATAGTGAGTGTTGGAGGAAATATGATTTTTTTTTAATCATTAAGTTTGTTGTTCTTTTTCGCGTGCGTGCGTGCGTGCGTGCGTGTGTGTGTGTGCCACTGCAGTTTCATTTTATGGTTGTTTCCAACAATACCATTCCTCACGCTGGTCTTCTTGCTGTCGTGGTTGGTCCAGTTGGTGGGGTTCAGGTTGCGGGGCCTTTGGGGGGTTGCAGATAATCTCAGTTAACAAAGGGTTAATGGGAGGGTTAACCTTGTGCAGACCACTAAACACAGTCACATTCACAACAAGAGGCCATTTAGAGTCACCAGTGAAAGTCAGGTGCATGTTTTTGAACTTGGAGAAAACCACTAGACCACCATCTGTCATGTTAAATAACAATTACAATAGCAAGAAGCATTTTTTTTTCCAAGTGCTCTTTCCTCATTGTGAAAAGGTCATCGGTTTGAATGTGCATGTTTTTGCATGTTTGTCCTGTGTATGCATCGATTTCCTCCATGTTTACTCAAACCAAAAACTCACAACACAAACACGTGAGATTAACTGCTCAATCAGACCCCCACTTCCTGATAAAGCAGTACAGCTGACAGACGGATAATTATAAACAATTACAAATTGATTTAAAAAAACAAAAAGAAAAAAAATTGTAGTGAGTACATGAATAAGATCAGATGCCATGGTGAAAGCAGGAACAATGTGACTACATGATATGTGCAGGTTTTGAAAGAAAAGGTTTCAGATGAAATATCACCCACTTGTGACTTATTCAGGTGTGTTTGAGTGTCAAAAGATTCTGCTGTCCTTACCTGACCTCCTGTTTGCCTCTGCTTGATCAACAGACAGGACAACGACACAAAGATCCTACTGGTCCGGTGAGTTCATTCACTCTCCTACCGACTGTTTGAACTGTTACTTTACAGCCGTGTCAATCGAGTACAAAATAACAGGAGGATTCAATGAGACACCGAGCAGCTTTTGGCTGTAATTTTCAGACACAAAACAAGCTCAGAGATTTGAGTGTTCTAGAAATAAAAGAAAGAGTAGAGTGTTAAGTTCCTCTGCTTTTCTTCAGTCAGTTCTCTCTTTCACTTTTTGTCATTTTTCTGTCAAATTCTGCTTTGAAGCTTGTTGTTCGCTCCTCCATTTAAACACTGTGCCTGTGGCACTGCAGCGGCGTTCAGCTGTTATACAGTGTCCTCTGGTGGTGCCAGGTGATACAGTATAAGGAAATAACATTTTCTTAATATTCTCTGACTGCTGCTAAGCTTTAAGCTACAGGCCATTAAGAAGCTAAATTATGGACTGGAAGCCAACACAGGAAAAGCTAACAAATGTTTGTCAGTGAATAAAACTTCTAGTTTTTATGAGTATTTTGTTTTTCTTTGTGTTCCAACAAGTCTATTTTTTTTCTAGATACACCTTCAGTCATTGCAAGAGATGAAATCAACGATGGGGAGATGGTGGAGATCAGCTGCACACTTCCCATCGACTACAGAGGCGGACAGTGTCGCCTCTACAGAGGAAACTCCAGGTTCCCCTTCGAAGTGATGATAGCAACAGATTACATCTGCACCTTCTACATGTCGTCCAGCAAGTTGCTGGGAGAACAGCCGGTGGGGAGCACAGTCCGCCTCAGCTGTGACTATACGCTCCAGCAGTACACCTCTGTGAAAAGTGACCGCAAAGCCATTGTCGTCATGGGTGAGAACATCTGTACTACATGACTGAGAACAAAAACTCTTCATCGTGTTACCATCCAGTGTGCTGTGCCCCCTAACAGGCAGCAGGCCCAGTCCCACGCTGACTGTCAGCCAGCGTTTTGTCTCTCCTGACGACAGCGTGGAAGTCACCTGTACGCCGCCAGAGAACCAGTTCGCCTCCTCGTGCAACTTCCGTAATGACCGCATTTTCATCAAAGGGGGCTCATGCAGCAGGAACCTCACCGGCCAGGAGCTCAGTATCTGGGAGAAACCGGCCCTGCTGCTCCCCATCAACCTGGGCTGCACCTACTCGCCCTATGAAGACCTCGACATAACGTCGGAATTCAGCAACCGATACATGGTGTTCGTAGTAGGTGAGGACTCAAAGTAATAACAGTGCTAATAACATGACAACAACTTTCCTTTGTGCATGGAAATGGTTTGTAGCCTCAGAGCAACATGGAGGGAGGGAGCACTGTTAGCATTAGCAGTCGGCATCTGCAGTGATCACTTTACACCATGCAGTGAAGTACTAAGGTTCACGGATCATATGCCATTAATGCTGAACGATCCCATCTATTGTGGCAGAAACTCCAGGTTCTGTCAGCAGGAGTGCCTCCCAGCCAATGACTGCAGATTATTGTGTACGCACACATTGGCATCACAACGTCTAGCTCATTATGACCTTCCACTTTTACACTTCAGCATTGGAGACACTAACTTATCTTCATCAGCCATGTTCAGATGTTTGCACTGACCTACTAAGTATTACAGCTGTCATCTGACCTTGGTTATTCGCTTCTATCTGATAATGATGTGAGTGTAATCAGTGACTGTCTGCAACAGTTTGACTCACAAATTCAGTGTTTTTTTCTAAATGCTGCCCCCTGGTTGTTTGTTTGATTATTTCAGATGTGGGGAGGGTCACCTCTTCCGTCGAATGTAAAGTCTCGGTGAGCAACGAACAGCTGGAGACGTTCAAAGCTGCAAACTGGACGGCTGTTGGAGTGAATGGGAGGACCGTCGGCATCACCTTGACTACCAGCAATCTGACGCTCACCGAGACATGCGACTATGTAGAGAGTCAGAACAGACCTGTGTGAACACAGGGGCTACAATTACCCTCATTAGAAAGATAACCTGTATTCTAATTAAGAACAATTTGAATATGTTCCACAGGCATGAGGGAGGAGGGTCACAGTGCAGCTATGTAAACTAACTGATCATTGCTATGTTGCCCTCTAGTGGTCAATGTAATGATGACAGCAGCAATGTTGGAAGGCATGAGGACAAAAATCTACATGGGGAATGAAAAGCTCTTATATGTCCTATAATCATGGAGTAGTTGTGGAAAACTGTACCTATTTGAGCCAACAGATCTTTCTTATGTTGCCCTCTAGTGGTTGCAGTAATTATGTTATCAATACTGTAGGAAGGCAGGGGGCAAAGCATCTACAGCAAAAAGAAAGTTCAAAGTTTTAAAGTGTGTTGGTTGAGCCCGCCTCGGTGTCATTGTCGACTTAGCTTGTTATTCACCTTATATGTAAACAGTGGAGACAAGTGATATTAGGAGTAACGGCCCTGGTAGCAACACACATCTGTAAGTCTTTGTTTAACGAAACAGTCTGATTCAGATTTGAGCATTTGTAATTGGCAGCCGTGGTAGCACCCTTAAATATATTCTTTGTTCATAAAAACACACATTTATTCAATATTTATGACATTACAGAGATTTTCTCATGAAAATATTTTTCTACCATTGTGGACCATCGTCCCTGCACTGTTACAGTCAGTTGGTCAGTAATCTTTCAGTTGAGCCCTATTGCCCCATATCTATGAGTTGATCAGAAACATTGTCAAGCTGATCACAGTGAAAGTTTCACATTAATTAAATGTGGTGATTAAACACTGTTGTGTTAACTGTTGCCTTTGTTTGGTTGATTTTTTTTTTTTGTTTGTTTGGTTTTTTTTTTTGCTTGTTTTTTATCCATCCTTTTTAATTGATTTAATGTATTTCTAAGCAACAAGTCATATTTCCACTGCTTCTCAATACTTGCAACTTCTATTCATAAAGTTCTGTATTGGCATCCCCTGATCCTCTGGTCATGTTGATAGCATGATATTTTCATCAGAAAGGACATTTTCAACTAATAATAAAATAAAATAAAATAAAATAAAATAAAATAAAATAAAATAAAATAAAATAAAATAAAATAATGTTATTCTCAGTGGACAACAGTTCCAGTTACAGAAAATTGCATCACCCAATGATCTGTTCTGGTTCAGTAACCATTATTAAAAGGCACAACTAGGATTTATGTACGTATTACTGACAGAGTAACTGTCTATAAATAATGACAGCGTCAGCAAGTTCATAGACTCACTTCTAGAGGTCAGGCAGTTGACTCTCGACAATTGTCATATTCATTTATTGAATCAGAGGCCAAAATTACAAAACCAAGAGTTCAAGAAGCTGGAATGACTCCAAATGAAAAGAACAATCTGGCAAACCATAGTGAGTGAGTGAGTGAGTGAGTGAGTGAGTAAGTGAGTGAGTGAAAATAGACTGGCAAGCGAAAAAGAGGAAGTGAAGCATGAAACCAAACACAGTGATTCACATTTTCTTTCCTCCAACCGTACAATGCCATTGCACAATGTGACACGAGATGCTCTAAAATCACCTGTTATTTTCCCTACCAAAGACTGAACTAAACGAGTAAAATATCCAACACAACTTTATTTTTTTGTATATAGGAAGATCAAGCTAACTATTATGAAACCGACTTCTTGACAGCAGGTTGCCAGCACCTCTCCTCAGGCTTCCCAGTTCTCAAGATACTGGTATCCCTGGTCTCTATACGGACAGAGAGTTACCTCTTTACTGAGTAGGCAGGCTCTCCACCAGTGACTTAGGGGGAAGGTGGGCTCTGGAGGTTAACTCGCAACACTCCTCTTCAAGGGCCTAATAAGAGAGACAGACAATGCAGGATTGGTCCTCATAGTTCATGGGAACTGAAACCAAGCAGCAGCTGGGTTGACAGGTTGACCACCTTGATAATGACAAAGAGCGCAGTGAATCGGAACCGAGTACTCCTCTAGATCAAGCAGCAGTGGAGGCTGGTAGCCAAAAACACACAGCGAGGGGGAAAAATATGTTGCAAAGACAGGCAATGAACTACCGGTATGTGCATATTTGATCCATAAAATTACTTACACAACAAACTGGGTAGCACAGAAGCCATGCAGCACAGGCCTGCTTACAGCTCCTGGTTATTTTTCTCGATTTGTTCATAGATTTTGGAGTGGTATCTGAAGAAAGGTCCACAGTAGCCCCGAAGAGGGAACAGAACTTCTTTTTGAAGAATGGAATGACCTGAGGTCCCCGATTTGAAGCAGCATCCTGAGACAGACCTTGAGGGCAAAAGAGAAGAAGCAAGAGCAACTCACCTGTATCCTTGGCCAAGGGAAGATTTGACAGATGTCAAAAATAAAACAGTTTGTTCTGGGACTCTCTGAAAGACCTGCTGGACATCATGAACATGCTGAAAATGACATTGAGAAAGACAAACACAAACTGGTTCACATCATTCAAGAGGCCCTGAAACACAACGGGTACAGTGAGACCAAAAGCCAAGATGGAATGATCATAGTGGTCACTAGGTGAATGGAGAGAGTTCTTTGCCCCTGGTGATGATGATGGGTGAATGAAGCCACTTCCCAAAGATTTCTGCATATGTTCCCTAGCCTCCCTGTCAGGTGACGACAGGGTGTGTGGCTGTCCTCTGTGGAGGTGTGATTCAGGTTGTGAATCAACAGAGTAGTCACAGACCGCATGTGGTGGTACGGAGATGGCCTGTGACTTTCTGAACATCTAGGCATGCCGGCATTACCTGAGAAGGATCTGGAAGCAAAAAAAACAAAACAAAAACAAAACCGATCAGTATGCTCAGGAGGGTCATGAAGGGAAACAGAGGTCAAACATTCATTGTCGCAAGAATAATTTTACTTGGGGAAATCTGTATCTCTTTAATCAGAGATATCCTAGGATTGCCATTTTCTGTGATAAAAGTCACTAGTATTATATGTAATTGAGTTGCTCTGTGTGGTCACCTGACAGCTGAATAGTAACAGAGCTAGTGTAGTGAGTCACCTGCCAGAGCAGCCGGCCATCAGATGCAGTGGCACCTGGAGTTAAATGGCTGGGCCCTTGTCCATGAAATTAGTCAGCAAAAGAATCTTTATGCACAGAGAGCTCAAGAGTTGGTTGGTGTGATGAGCACAGTATGAGTCAGAGGTCAGGAAGTCTGTTAGTCCACAATTGTTAGTATCACCAGCAATCTACCATCTCATGGTGAGCCTGAATTTTTACTGGACGATGAGCCAAGTTCATAGTGGATGCATCAACCCTCTCACTGACGCTTAACAGAACGGCAGGTGTGTCCTGACTGCATAGATTCATCCTGGGTGTTTGAAACTGTTGCAACATCTGAAGAGGCCTTAACTATACTCTGCTTATCAGTGTTGCATATTTAATGGATAAACTAGCTATTCTTAAAACAAGCTCTTAAATCAAACCTCTACCTCCTGCAAGCCAGGTCACCAGAAAAATCAAAGGTTTTTCTTTATCTCCTCTGAGCCCCCCCACCCCCCACCCCCACCCCTGGAAAGCAAAAAAAAAAACAAGGACAGTTATTCCAACCACTGCCTGCCACCCAGTTGTGCCTCAGTCTCTAGGTTGTGCTTTCAGATGAGTGACGGAAACAGCCACTTTGGTGCTCTCGCTAGTTACATGTCAGAGTTTGAACAGCAATGAACAGTTCACTGACAAATCACTGAGTCTCCTCCCAACCTGAATTCCTTGTAGTTCACTGACTAGTTGTCGAGGCTCTGTTGGTTCCTTTGCCTGCAGTGCAGAAGCTGACGCCGGAGCATCAAGGCTAGAAACAGAGTACAACTCTTTCATCTGTTGAACCTGACAGAGTTTGCCATCCTCTCCAGGGAGGAATCAAAGTACCCCTGTTTGCAGACATTGCATGGCAGAAGTAAGAGAGGTCACCTAATGGTCATACTGACTGAGCTGTGGCCCAAAATGGCAACTCTGAGGCAATCTGATTCTGCTGAGTCTGTCAAGGCTACATTGTACTGTGATGGCATACCGAAGCTTGGAGACTGGCTTGCAGAGATCAGGGCAGTACAGTATCCAAACAGTTCTAAAATATTCAATGAGTCATGCACAGGAATTCATCCACAAGACAAAATTGCAAAACCTAGAATCCGCTAGAGAAAACGCTGGAATGGCTTCAAACAAAAGCAAAGATTATTTGGCAAACAATGGGTGAGTGAGGCAGTTTATAAGTAGACTGAGAGACTGACCATTGCTGAGGTGCAGGTGTGGCAAATGGAAGAAGAGGAAGTGATCATACACAGAGATTCACAGCTTCTCTTTTCTTTCCCAATCACATAATGTAACGTCACACAATGTGACATGAGACGCTATAAAATCACATTTCCTCTTGATTAACCAAGAAGTGAACAGGTTACTACAAAGACACTACGGTATATAGAAATATATTTACATATACATATAGAATACAATAAAATACAACACAATACAATACAATTCAATACAATATATAGACACCCATGACCTGCTTGAATCCCTCTCAGTGTAGACTCAAGGCTGAAAGATATTAACATTTTCAAATAACATAAAAACTGATTTGTGTAGTTAAATCTGTCCCACTGTGAATCAGTAATGATCACATTTCAAAGCTCACATTATAATTACTTAGTTCACTAGTAGTAATGCAAATTTTGTTTACTTTTATTTGTATTTTTCAACGTTCAGTGTTTTTTTTTATTCACATATTCTTGGGGGATCTTTTATGCAATTTATGTTTTTTTGTGCTGTAAAATCTACATATTCTCCATTTGTGTCATGTCAAACACTGAATGGTGTGCTAGAACAACAGACTGGCATTCTTATTCTTGTCGTTGCTATTTTAGATTCGTTTATCTTAAAGTAAAAATACTTTTATCCCAGAGTAACGAAGTATTAATACTTCAGCCGAACTGAAGTACTTCACTTTGCCAAACTCCAGGTGCCCCTCCTCTGGTCCTGATTTCCCGCTGGGAGATGTAGTTTTCAAACATTGCAGTACACTGGCGCGCCGTATTGACTGTACTACATTACCCATGATGCTCAGCGCGTCCCCCCACCTCACCCCCACCCCTTCCTTCCTGCAGCCTCGGCCCTTCGTGAAAAAGGAAGATGAGGAGCGGCGACTCGCTGTCCCCGAGCCGAACCTGAATCGAGTCTCTCCCCCTGCGCGATGGCGGCACGCCGGCTGCTGACGGACCGGAGTATGAACTTTGCGGCCCCTCTCCGGGCTTGAGCGCGACGCGACAGCCGCTGGAGCCTCTGCTGGAGCCGCCGCGGGTCTTCGGGGCTTGGTGGAGCGGCGGGTGGAGCTGCTGCAGCCTGCGGGACCGGACCCAGGCGAGCCGAGTCGACGTCTCCCGTCCGGACAGCGATGCTCGGCACGCCGCGAGACTGAAGCCCGAGCCTGCACCGCATCCTGAAACCAGAGCCCGCCTCCCCCTGCCCTCCCCAGGTGAGAGCCCCGCCGAACACCTGGCCGGGTGTCTGCCCCTCTCTAAACCGCAGCGGGGGTCTGTCTGGAGGGTCTCGGGTCCGGACCTGGTTCAGTTCAGTCGGGCTCTGAAGTCACACCTGTCAGGTCCACGGAGATTTCTCAACGCAGGTCCAGAGAGGGGTGAACCGGATCAGAGTCTGCATGTGACTTCAGGTGGGATCGGGTTCTGTATGGGGGTCCAGGACCCCCTGAGGCTCCTGAAGCAGACTTTAAAATGAGAGTTAATGCACTGTTAATGAGACAGCAGTACACTGCTGCAGCAACTAATACACAGAGGACACACACTCCAGATGAAGAGATACAAAGCACCAGAGTCAACAACCACACAATACAAAGGAGATGCAATGATGGTAGTGCTCATGTTGTTTAGTCCCTTGGAGATATTTAATGTGACACTAAAACACAAAATGATCCCCCCCCCCCCCCCCAAAAAAAAAAAAAAAAAAAAAAACTTAAAATGAAATGCAAAATAAATACAAAGAGATAGAATTAACACGGCCCTATGCTAATAGAGAATGGAGACAAAAAGACAGGCAACAACTGAAAAGAGGCAGAATAATAATGCAAAACTGCCACTTCAAGCAACTGCTAAAACACAGAGAAATATGCACAGTGACCTAAAGGGATCAATCAAAGAAAACACGACAGACCTGTACTGTGCCCGCTTCCCGGTCAGTTCTTGTGACCTTGTACTGGTCTTGTCCCAGTCTTGTCATTATAATGGAATGATGACTCTAGTCCCGTTCTGATCAAACAGGAATTTTGTTTTGGTTCTGCGTCAGTTGCTGGTCAGACTGGTCCCAGTTTCAAACCAGGCCTGAACCAGTTTGACAGCTCGGACCAGATCAAAGAAATATGAGTACCTTGCAATCGTACTGATCTGGTCCCGTGTCTACCTGGTCGAGTCCTGGTATCTGGTACCTGTTCTCTTGCCCTTCTCTCAATATGAACTCCATGATCTTCAGTGGGTCCTCCAGATTCAGGCCTCAGGCTTTAATCACCTGCAGATCACTGCTGTTGTCTGCTGCTGCTGTCTGCCGGTCTCTGTCAGTCTGTGGGAGACTGCTCTTGGTGCTCATCCTGTCTGAGCCAGCCAGCCAACTCTGGTACCTCCAGGCCCACTTCTACGATTTCTGCATCAGTCAACCAGCAGTGTGACTGTAGTTAGCGTACTTGTTCAGGCTTTGTCCAAGTCTCCATTCTGTACCAGTTCCTGATCTGCTTTCAGTTTGATTGCTGTCCCAAACCATAAGCACACTTAGTACAGGATTGGATCTGATGTAAGCACTGCTTTGGTTTCAGTCCAGCACCTGATGCAGATACTGGTACCAGATACATGTCTCGTACTTCATTGGTTACTGGCATCTGGAACCTGACCTGTCTTTGGGACCAGTTCTGGCCTTGCTCCAGGATCTATCCTAGTTCAGAGTCTATATCAGATACTGACCTTCCTCCTGTATGTCTAGTCATCGTTCTGTACATGTTTCAGGTCTGGTGCTGGGTACAGTTTGGGCTCAGTCCAGTTCCTGGTCTTGGTTTTATCCTGTTCTGACTCTGACACATTGTTTTCGTTGCAGAGTCCCAGCAGGCTGCAGCATGGAGCGCTCCGGCAGCGTCCAGCTGGACATCCCGGATTTCAGTAACTCGGTTCTGTCTCATCTGAACCAGCTTCGGGTCCAGGGTCGTCTCTGTGACATTGTGGTCAATGTTCAGGGTCAGAGCTTTCGAGCGCACAAGGTGGTCCTTGCCGCTAGCTCGCCATATTTCCGGGACCACATGTCTCTGAGCCAGATGAGCACTGTGTCACTGACCGTGATCCGCAACCCGTCGGTGTTTGAGCAGCTGCTGTCGTTCTGCTACACCGGCCGCCTCTGTCTGCAGCTGGCCGATATCATCAGCTACCTGACGGCTGCCAGCTTCCTGCAGATGCAGCACATCATCGACCGCTGCACGCAGATCCTGGAAGGCATCCACTTGAAGATCAACTTGGCCGATCTGGACGAGGAGTCTCGGGAGGAGGATGTGACGGCGCGAGGCTCCAGGGGGAGTCGAACCTTGGAGGCGGTGGTCCGAGGCGGGGCTCATCACGGCAGCTTGCGGCTACTCGGCCCACGGGGAGGAGCCGAGGTGTCCGAGCCGGTCAGCCCCACTGAGGAGCCCCTCAGCCCACCGCCGACGGTGGAGCACAGCGGGCTGGAGGGCTCAGGGGCCAGCAGCAGCAGGGGGGGGAAGGAGCCGATTCTTCGCATTAACCGGGCCGGTCAGTGGTATGTGGAGACGAGCAGCGAGCCAGAGCGAACCGGCAGCGCCGAAGATGGAGGCGTTGTAGATGGAGTTCGGATCAAGACGGAGAGGATGGAGGAGTGGATTGGGTCCGGGGAGCAGCAGGAAGAAGGGGGGCCAATGGAAGAAGGGGCCACTGTAATGATCGACACGTCGGGACGCAGCACGGTGGTGACGGGGCCGGTGGGGGCGCTGGGGACCCGCAGTGTGCAGCCTTCGTCCAGCTTCAGCGAGACAGATCGGTGAGTCATAAGGGCGACAGCGGGATAAAGTTGCTGTCACCCAGCTCAGTTTTACCGTAAACCTGGTTTCCACTGCATAGTGTGTGGTGGCACGGGACGGACAGGACAGTGAGTGTGCTTACATGGGTGTGCTAAGTTCGGAATTGGTTTATTCCAAACTAAGCAATTCAGAATTATATTCATGAACTTCGTGTTTACATGGGAAAAACTAAGGATTAAATCCTCTCTAGTTCCAGGGTCTGCGAAGCGTTCCGATTGGACAGGGGCTGCCGTGTTATACTTAAGTAACAGCGTTTTTCTCTTCTTTGTTTCTCAATTAACTTTGACGCTACAGCTTTGAAAATGTCCGTGTTGTCAAGCGCCCGTTCGTCCACTCGTTTCATTACCGTAAGTCCTCTAATAATGACCTGTATTCCATTAAAAGCGCGTCTCCTTTAATGACCGGGTGCGTCTTTGAAGAAAGCTCATAAAAGCCGCCTCCCAATATAAGCCTGTTTTTTTTTTTGTCTTTTCTTTTTTTTCTGTGAAGCGCCTGTGCTACAGCGCCAGTCCTCCTGGCGACAGTGTGTATTACACGCGTTTGGTAAAGATGGCGAAGGGAGAGAAAACATTAAACTTGATGTTGAGTTTTAATTTTTTTTTTCACATTGATTGAAAAAATAAAATCAAATTAATCAAATTAATTAGATATATCGCCCAGCTCTAAACTGCAGTACTGTTTATTACTGTTTTAGTACTGTTTGATACTTGTTTTCAATAAATGAGCTCAGTACATTGTACTGGGTTCCAACTGACGCAAAAGATCTTTCTGCTCTTTTTGAAAATTTTAAAATATAAGCCTCTCTCTCATGCATGCCTCCTATCATTAAAAGCCTGGTGCCAGCTACACTTCAGACAAATAAAAGCCCCGGCTGCTGTAAGAGGATTTACGGTATGTCCATTCCGTCCGTTCTCCTAAAACTGCCGTTAAATAAATCATCTCCGTATGAGTCGAGCTGCGGGCTGCAGGGCGCCATCTTTGAAGATTGCATCATCACGCACCAGGCATGCGCAGAACGACTGGAATGAAGTTGCGCTTTATTTACGCACAATGTCGCTTCCAAACAAGAATAAACCAGCCGGTCTATTTGGATTCAAATTTAATTCCGAACTAAGTGTATAGGTGTTTACGTGGTCATTTTAGAGGGAAATGAGGCTTTATTCGGATTTATACAGGAATAAAAAGTCCCGTGTAAATGCACGGAGTGTGGCAAACCTAAATCAGTGTCGTGTCTCCACTACAGAGAGCACGGTCGGGCCACTGTGCTATGACGCAGGTATACGACGTCATTACGCGATGGTAAATGCGGCGCTCCACTTCGGCTGTTGTGGTCCTTCACTCTGTGGTAGTCATTACTCAGCGGCACTGCTCAGGCTTCCAAGCGAAGCCACGAGTGTCTCCTCTCTGTGACAAAGCTGGGAAAACTTCCTCATTCTGAACAGCACGGTCCAATCTCCTCCTCCTGTCATGGAGAGGAGCATCTGCGTGTCGTCGGAAGACTAGTGCTGTGTGATGTGCCGACATAAAAAATTAATTAATTAAACGAGTTAAACAAAACAGCCAGTGTTTGCAAAGTGGCATGTGCGAACAACTACAGAAGGTTTATACAGCCGATGAACTGTTTGAACAAGGCGGGCTTCGCTCCGCCTTTTGGTAACCGTTCCAGTTACTGCAAGGGGTTACGGTAAATGCTAACGGTTGGGTTCGATTCTTTTGGTACTATCCACAGCTTTTGTCAGTGGACCTGCTCAAAAACCTGTACCGTCCCGTACCATACCTGCACAAACTGTGAAGTGGAAGCGAGACTTAGATTACATTCAGATCAATTTATATGCTGGGTTTGTCACTTTTTATTCCTGTGGCCTGTCATTATGGTAATCAATGAAATGTTCAAACTGATCAGTTCCTCGCTGTCTCATTGAGAAGCACTGAACTTACTTGAAAAGATACTACAATTAAAATGTAAATGATGGCCTTTTTTCAGTAGTTACAATATTTCTTAGTATGCTTGTATTGTTGCAGTGTTGCGGTGATACAAACCGTTAGATCAGTCAGTAGGAGGAAAATACTATTTGGATGTTGATGCTTCATGAAGAGATACATTTCTGAAATAAAGACTATGAGACGAAGCAGCAGTGAAACAGCTGGACTGTACTACTGACATGCAGATAGCAGGTAGAAAAGGCAACTAACTTCTATTGAACAAAATAAGAATAATAGATCTTTCATATTTTGGTCACAATGACTAAGTTTAGCATTTATTATCCATGTACCAGTATATTGGAGTTTAGTTAAATAGCAACTGTTAAAGATGCAATAAGTAAGAATAAAAATAAAAATCATTCCCACTTTTCACCTCTCATTGAAGAAACATTCCCTTTAAACAAACGTCCGTCTCCATCTCGCATGTCTTGGTCAAATTTTTTTAATTCAAAATGAATTATTCTGGGACAGAACAACGAGGCTGCCAAACGAGCAGCACTGAATTCCATATTTTATGGCTGCGCTGTCAGCCGTGCACTGAGGACCACCGGCCTCAGCATGACGCACGCGCACCGTTGGCTGTGTGTGTGCGACAACCGCTACGTGTATACGTGCCGTGCGACGCTGGCTGCGTGCCCGTACTGTCCAAACTCACTTAAAGTCTCACAAACTGACAACCTGCGTGACACTCTCCGAAGGTGAGGAGGAGGAGGAGGAGAGGCTAAGTTCGTTATGTGACATAATATTGCTTATTGTACTTTTAAGACTTGTGTCTGAAACTAAGACTAACAGCCAGCTCAGTAAGCAGGAAGAGACAGTATCTCTGAAGCTGTTGACACGTTTGGCTAAAAGAATCTCACAGTAATCACACTGTGCTAACTGTTACAGGCCCACTGCTGTTGTCTTGACTTCAATTATCAGTTATCTGGTAACTTGATTATCTGGATCCGCCTCGTGCATCACTTGATCACTATTTGTGGTCAGGTGCGTCCAGATGTGGTCCCAGATTTGAGCCTTGAGGTGTTATAGAGCAGTGGTCCCTGACCAGTTTCAAACAACATGATGTATCCCGCGGTACGACACGCTGTAGCAAAAGATGTCAACCAGGCCTAAAACGATGTATGAAAAAAAGCATGAGAACGTTCGTCTGCTCAACACTGTCAGCATAATGGAGATCGGACTATATTTAATTTCCAATTCCGTAACGGCAATCATTAACTTTATCGTTAATTAAATCAGTTAATCGCACGATAAAAAAACCCCAAGTCGGTAAGTTTGCCAGCCTCGATAAATCGACGTTCTCGTGTATTTGTTTTCCTCCCGTCTCTCTACAATACAGGCTGAATGAAAAGAGGGTTCACTCTGTGTCCGTATATTTGTGTTAACACCTGGGCGCGTTGGTTCTGTAGCGGATTCAACAGAGTGAGCCCTCCTGTCACTCAACCTATCTTTGTTCCGGTGTGAGGACCGGGGAGGCTGCTCGCTCGTGCGTTAGCTTATACGCACACACAGCGCTGCGAGTGAGCGCCACGAGCAGCAACAGGAGCAAATATGGATGAAGGGACAAAAGAGATGGTTTCTAAACCGAATGCCACGGCCCCAGTGTGGGAATGTTTCGTTTTCAAACTGACTGGACAAGGTGAGCCCGTCAATACAGACCAGCCAATATGATGCATTTGCTCCAAGGTAGTGGCGACGAAGAAGGGAAACACGACCAACATGCACGCGCACCTGAAACATCACTGCCCTGTTCAGCTTTCACAGCTTGAAAAAAAAAAAGTGCCGCTGGAGGAACAGCAGAGTGTTGGGCCCTACAGTGGACGCTCACAGAGGCATTTAGTCGGCAAACTAAATATAATCAGAGTAATGTCAAATACTCTGAAGAATTTAAAGTTTATTGCTTTTGATATGGTGTACGCGCATTATTATGCCATTTATTATCATTACATCAATAAAAAATGTTCTCAAAATAATGGCACTAATATTGTTTATCGGCAGTAATTTGTAGGAGATTTATCGTCAGGCAAATTTTGTAATGTGACAGGCCTACATGGCAGGCCTCTAGTGGGTGCTGTGTGTGTTATACAACCAAGCCTGCATGCACACAAAGAAAAGTACAATATTGATATGATATTTAATGAAGTCATAGCGCTTCACTATTTGTAACTTTTGTCATGTTACCTTGAAAAACTATTGACTGGGACCATAGCGCGCAGGAATTATAGTGTGTTTCAGAGAAGTTGCATTTTTCACGATTAAAGGTGAAATAATTGAATTTGACCCTTAATGTTTCACATCAGTTAAATCAATAAATGTCCAATCTTTAGATTTTAAAAAGTTTAGGGCCATCCAGGCTTTAATGTCATCAAGGTATCATAATGGAACCGTCAGTGAGAAGGCATCTTTCTTCCTTAGCGGGACGTAAATTTGGCTGTCATTGGCAAAGCAGTGAAATGAGATGCCGTGCCTTCGAAGTATGGACCCCAGTGGCAATAAAAGTGACAAAAACAGTGGCCCCAAGATTGAGCCCTGTGGAACCCCATAAGACCATGCAGTGGAGGAGGATTCAGAGCCAGCATGGCAAACACACATGGCTCTGTCTGTCAGGTAGGACTTCAACCACTAGTGCATGGCCACTGATGCCAACCAAGCTCTGCAGTTGGGATAATAAGATGCTGTGATCCACGGTGTCAAGTGCAGCTCTTCAGCAGAACGAGAAACACGTCGGCACGGGTAATCGTTTACCAGGAGGATGCCGTTAAAAACCCTGAGTAAAGCTGACTTGGTGCTGTTTATGGGTTTAAAAAGGGACTGGAAGACCTCCAAGATGTTATGATTGTCGAGGCGGTTCTTCAGCTGCAGATCGACAACCTTCTCCAGGAATTTAGAATTAAAAGGCAGATTGCAAATGGACTTAAATTCAGCCATGACGGTCTGATCCAGGCCAGGTTTCTTCAGCAAGGGTAGCACGGCCTCATGTTTAAATTTTACTGGGACAACGCCGGACTGCTGTTATCGATAGCACGGACAAGTTGTCCTATCCTGGGGAAAATGTCTTGAAAAAGATGAGGGGAAATGGTATCTCGTGGGGAACTTGAGGGCTTAGTATGGGCAACCCACTGACTCAAACTCATGAAATACACCAGGACAATGAAAAGAGCCAGAGGGATAACGTATCAAAATCAGGACCCTAGTGGAAACAGCCTTATCAATAAAAAAGTGAAACTTCTCACAGGTTTCAGGAGATGATTCTAGACAGAGGCTGCGGGTATTAAGAACAGAATCAATTGTTCTGTAAAGCACACGTGGGTCATGGCGGTTGTCCATAATGATGTCTGACAAGTTTTCTCTTTTAGCATCATTAACAGTGCAAATCCAAAAACAAAGGTTCTTTTCCAAAGACCAGATTGGTATTTAGTTATTTACCTGACGGTTTCGGCAGCTGTCAGCTGTCTTCTTCAGAGTGTCACGTGATGTTGTGGTGACGTATCTTGTCAGCTGATTTATACAGGTAACTTGGAAGACCAATGAACCTTTTTGGACTATCATTAACAGTGGTCTGATATTGAAGCCAGCAGTCCTTTAAAATATGGAATGAGACATTGCAGCTTGTCCTTCCTCCACCTGCGTTTGCCTCAGCGACACTCCCTCCTAGCTGCCTGAGTTCTCTGATTGAACCAGGGGTCAGGTTTGGCTTTTGGCTGCCTGGTTTGTAATGCAGCCACAGGATAAAATGTTTCAGGACAGCAGCGCTTTATTTTCTTAAGGCATATGCATTTAAGAGACTCAGTTAAACTCCAGTGTGAGAGATCAAATGGAGAAACATTAATTTTCTTTCTCCTCTGAGGTAAACTCTGCAGCAAATCAATGACACTTTATCAGTATCAGTTCTTATTGAAAACAAAGAGCTCCATTCCGCAAAACATAAGTTCCGGGTCATCCTGGCCATATCAAATAATGTAGATATTTCTGGACTCGTCTGGGATGGTCCTGGACTAAAATGCTTTGATCCTGCTTGCTTGCAGTGGACCCGGACCACCCTGGGCGGCGAACTGACGCCAGAGGTGAAACCCACAGCTGATTGCCGCAAGTGGCTAGACTAACAGGGTAATGGTTCACCCATCTAGCTAGTTTATAATCTCCATCACAGAGGGTGGGAAATAGATTACAATGCTGTTTGTCCCCATCAGAATGAAAAAGATGCTTTGCCTAGCATCTGCTGATAAAGTGTAAATACTCGATCATGTCAAGGCTTCAGTTTTGATGAAACTATTTCTGGTCCACTTTTTTTTACTGGCTTCCATGCATGCTGCTGCTTTTTTGTAGCCATAAAATACCAAATGCTGTGCTCTATGTTTGGCAACCTTGGGAACACGGATATGATTGGCTCAGGAACCAGGAAGTAGTGGTGGGCTACACAGTCCACCAAAGTTGTTCTGCTCCGCACCTCTCAGTTTGAAAAGACAAAAACTTGACCAAGACATTGTTGATGGAGAAGACCGATTGTTTAAAGGCAATTTTCTTCTAACAGGTGACAAATGGGAACATTAATTATTTTCACGGTAGATCTCTTATTTACTTTGCCTTTAAATGGAAATTATGGACAATAGTGCATTTCAAAAACAAGACACTGTGGAAGCAGCTTTGAAAACTTCCATTTCCAGTGTCTATCAGTACTGCTGTTATGTAAACAAACAACCAAGACTTAGCTGAAGTTGGACATTTTCCCATGAAAACATTGACGTATAAGCAGTGCCTAAGCTTAACTATGGAGTAGCTTGATTGCTAACTCGTCTGTGGGAAGCCTCCTTTCATCTTGTTTTTGTCTAGTTGGGTCACAAGACAGACCAGACGGTTAGACAGAGATCCCTGATTTCCCACAGCCATTCCCTCAATGCCAGCTCTCACTGTTTAACAAACACTGTTCTCTTCAATAAAATCAGGCTCTGTTTGTGCAACCTCCAGGTATAGACAGTACTACTGCGAATACCCGAACCAAATGCATCATGCTCCAAAAGAACTGTCAGCTCAGTGAAATCACCTGAATCAGTTAACTGACAGATCGCAACACAGTCAGGCCTCACATTCCTGGTTCCTGAAAAGCACAAGTTTACTCAAAAGATCCAGAAGATATCTCATTGTGTCAAACTAATTTTACAGTCTTGTGTTGCCTGAACACAATGGACCTAATGGGTCTTCCTATACCCAAACTTAAGCTCAGTTTACACTTGAACGATTCTGTGGCACGCATTGCCACGAATCGAGTCGCAAACTATTCATACAGTAGCGTGACGTGGCGTGAAGTGTGCGTAAACCCATCGTGACTGCGTGCCGTGTTGGGACGAGAATTTTGAAATCTTCAAAATTTTGGTCACAACAAAATATCGCGAACGGGCCATGAACTATGCGCCAACTGTTCGTGAACGCGTCGGGACAATGCGGGAGGATGCGTGCCAGTCGTGGCCACCGGCGAGTACCCGGAAAAGGGCCCCATGCAGGGGATTTTCGACACACTGTCATTGCAGCGTCTAGTGTAGTGCCTGTAATTTGTCATTGAAATTGACTGATGTCAGCCGTCCGTCGGGGCCCCCTTCAGCTCGGGGCCCGAGGCAGCGCCTTTTCTGCTGCTCTTCAGCACAGAGCAGCTGCAGGTTCAGGCAAATTCTCTTCTCCGCAATGATGGTGTCTCTGGCATTCAGCATGTTGTCTGCTCCACAGCAAATCCAAAAATGACCCGGGGTTGGGGAAGCCCCCCTTTTTATATGACGTGTGTAATTGCGCGCGCAACCACGTCGTGCCAATGCGGGAAGCTCGTAAACTATGTGCAACCTATGCGTGAATGTGCTGTGAATGCGTCGTGCCAGTTCGCGACACTGATGGGCGCATTCGTGAACTATTCGTGAACTAGTCGTGAACTGTGCGGGAGCCTGCTGGTTCGTAACTCCAGATTGGCCTGCCTAAAAGTCGTGTAAGTGTAAACCTCGCTTTACAGGATTCTGCCTTAAAAGAATCACATGCGATTCACCTCCACACTCCACATGTTCATTCAATTTGGTTCTTTTTTCTTTTTTTCCCTCAGTATTCCTGAATGTATCGAGCCACTGCCTTTGTCGCCTTAACTACACCCTCCTACTCTGTTCTACTTTCAGCTTTCTTTCACCCTCGGGACCTGCTTTGTTTCACCTTTGTTTTATTTAGCCAAGCCCCAGTCCTCCCCAGCCAAACTGAAACTTTGCTATGATCTCTACATGTTTAGGAGCTGCTTCTGCCCTTCTCGAGTGCCGTTCCCTCCATCCTTCATTTGATTTGGAACCAGGCTCTTGACTGCCACATCCTTACTCCTAGATGACAAAGACTTTGCCCCTGACCCCACTACACTCAAATGCCTTTGTTCAACTAGACAGTGGTAGCTGAAGTATTGTTTTCCCTTACAATACCACACTAATTAGACATCTAGCCTTGTCTTACCACTTAAGTAGGAACTTACCAATCTTTCCATCTTCTTAGCAACAGATAATAAAATTTCACATACTGATAGTGGCCACAGTAACTCAGGAAGCACCATAATTTCAACTTTTCTGGGAACCATGACCTTCCTTGACACCCTCAGTACCTTCAGTAACACGTCTTAAACTGCATTACTGTTAACCATTGTTCAAGACAATGCTGTGGCATATACTAGAGTTGTTTTGATTAGAATTTCTGAATTTCAAATCTAATGAGGCCATCCCCATTACCTACCCACCTACCTACCCACCTACAGTTCAGTTAAGTTTCATGATTTCTTACTCATCTATGACAAACCTTTCATTAATTATCTTCCCCCTACATACTGAGATACTTGCCGCCCTTAATATTTATACTTTTGTAAGTTTCCTATTTATTTCCTTTAGAGTCCCCATTTCTTAACTTTTGTCATCCATGAGGCACATGCTGTTTTCTCTGTCTGATACCAGTTTTCCACCAAGAAGAATCAGTTTCTAGTTCAGCGCTGGTCCCTGCTGCAGCCATCCTCTGCTGTATTTCCTCCAGCGTTTGTGACCTTGGTTGCAGACCACTGTGCCTTGAAGCTCTGGGTCTCATTCTCACTTCACTGCTGCTTTAATTTTGTGTCCATTACAGTCAAAAAAATTGATGAAGTTACTCTTCTGTAGTTTTCGATATGGTGTTTTGCGTTTTCTCGTTGGTCTTGATAAGTCATCAGCTGCAGGCAGAGTCATTGATGCTTCTCTCGAGTTCAGAAGTGGTGCTCGTCTAGCACCAGATTGAGAGGCTTTAGCCAGCGTTTAGATGACGGATGCAAAGATTATGTTGCTATGTCAGGATCTGGCTCTGAACCTGCTTGGTCTAAATAGGGTTAAAACATCCTGAATCCGGTGCTGGATTATGCTAGTATGCTAAGTACTGTGTTAATCCTGGAATTTTTAGTTTTTTCACAATTTGATTTATTAAGTTATACTTTTCATGGGAGGTGTCTGATTTCTACAATGTTACATTAAGTGTTGGCTATAGTTTAACAACCTCCTTTCATTGTAACTGATTACACCCCTTGCCCAGGTGAAATACCTACGTTCTTATTCTCTGAATAGACTGAATAGGTACTCTTAAAATGTGTTTGAACTTCTGCCATTGCTCCCAAAAGCTGCCCTCCTCTTTCCTGGTTGGGCAAATCTTTCACTAGTTTAAACCAGTCCCTTAAAATGCACTGCCCTTGAATGCTCTCTTTATCTTTTTCCAAGGATTTCTGCCTTTCTGTATTTTGTTAAACTATCCTCTCTCCCTCTATTTTTCTGTGATCTTCTGTCCTTAACTAACTTTCTGAACTGAATGGACCGACCCTCTCTGCACTATTCATGTAACTCATAGATGCTTTCTCTACTGACCAACCAAACACCTTTACTCTAATCCTACTTGGAATCACTAAGAAGTCCCTGTTAAATGCCCCCAGATCTCCACTGGCATTTACACAAAACAACCCAGATGGCGCTCGGTTGGGGGAGATGGCCTACCTTGATCAATGTTTCTCTCTGACTGGCCTGCTGATCCCAGTATCACCAGCATTTTGTTTGACTACTTCATCTTAATTGACAGTGTTACTGATGTCCTCCAAGTTCTGGTTTTCTACTTTCTCCTTATTTGGGGTCGTCAACTTTTACAGTTTTGTCTACACGAGTAACCAGGACTTGTAATCGACGTGTAACCGGTTACACATGACGTCAGAGATTTGCGATCTTTTTTTAATCATGCTTGCGTTACATAACCACTAGAGGACTCTGTCTCCATTGAAATACAGTACCTTATTATCCCATTAAATCAAAGCCGTTCCAGTAATGATCAGAATAAAATATTTATTTTATCATCAACCATGGACACAAGCTGCATGTCGAGGGCCACCGTTTCAGCTGTTAAGGTGCTGATATGTTCAATACGTGTTTTGTCACAATTCTTCGATTTGTTGTATGTAAAATCCCTCATGTTACCCTGTGAACCGCTAGCGGTAGCAATAAAGAGCTAGCTCGCTTACGATAGCATCGAACCGCCTCTTCCTTCAATTTGCTATACCCCTTTCCCACTGAAAGTGACAATCGGCAATTGATTCCTTTCCCACTGCCTGCAGACCTGGGTCTAATTGCTTGCAGGCGAGCTGCGTGGTTGTGTTTTCCCGTGCTGATGGTGTCTCACACTGATGACATCATCAGCACGATGGAGCACAGCGACATAAACAGTGGACGGAAGCTCAGTCCCCGTTACCCGTCGATGAATCTTCTCTTCCCCACGGATCAAGAGAAGCTTTCTGATTTCGCTGCCTTGCCAGTGCTGGGTCATCTTGATCAAGGATATCTCACTCTGTGTCTAAAAACAACAAGCGCACTCACATAGCCACGCTACGTCGATGTCGTCATGCAAATTACCACGCCGATCCGGGTGTGCTTTTCTCACTGAAACTGATCGGAGGCGAGCCGATTAAAATCAACCCGGATCGAAATGCTGTTTAAACCATTTCCCACCGCGATGAGGAGCCGATTATTACCAGGTTTAAACAGGTCTTTTGACAAGTGGGAAAGGCTTATTGGAGTGTTTCCACTGCATTATGATTTGTTATGTTGGGTTTGCAGATATGTGAACGGGATGTTATTTGTGTTTCAGGTTCAGTCCTACTGGCAGCGTGGTGGTCCTCACAGAGCGTCAGAGAGCAAAGAGCGAGTCTCCGAGCCGGGCGGATGAACTACGACAGCCAAGCTCACAGGTACGGACTGATGTCCCACGATTCAGCAGATAGATGGACCTCTCACTGACTGGAGCCAAATAGAGGAAATGTCTGTTTGACACACCCTGATATGAAATACAACAAGTGCAATAATGTTGAACATGATGAGGTACACGAATGTTAAGAATCTAAAGCATAAGGGTGAGGTTTTTAAGAGGTTGGACAGAGATTTTAAGTTAAACGTGATTTCTTTGCCGTCAGCTATTTTGCTGGTGTCTACCGTTTTTCCAATTGACTGTACCTCCAAGAGAGGCTGTGATTGGCCGACACATTACAGGGAATCCAGACACTATTTGACCTACCTACTCTCACTGACATAGAAAAGCAGGAGCCTTCAAAATAAAAGCACTGGGCTCTTTCCCAGGTCTGCTCCAGATTGTATGAAGTGTTTAACTTTTGTTTACTGACACTTGCAAATCTGATTCAACATAAGAGCCGCAGAGCCGCCACGCCCCTGAGCTCTGAGATGCTAGTGTATTCTAAGGAGATTCCCAAGGGACACTGTGCTTTTTACCTACCAGTGTTAGATGGCGGTGTCTTAGAAATCGTAAAAGCGTTACAGATACGTTGTAACAAAAGCATTCAAACACTTTTCAAGAACTTCTGAACCCTGTTATTAACCACTGATGTATGAGTTGGCGATGAAACACAAATCCCACCAACTTGATGGCCTGAAGAGATATCCGCTGTATTAAGGTTTGGTTCTGTCCGTCAGGGGGAGGAGCATGCAGCATTTGACATGGGCGGCTACGAGGACTACCTGAGGGAGCAGGTGGGAGATCGCTGGTTCCGCTACAACCCTCGGCTCACCTGCATCTACTGCTGCAAGTCCTTCAACCAGAAAGGCAGCCTGGACCGCCACATGCGGCTGCACATGGGCATCACACCGTTCGTGTGCCGCATCTGTGGGAAGAAGTACACCCGCAAGGACCAGCTGGAGTACCACATCCGCAAGCACACCGGCAACAAGCCCTTCCACTGCCACGTCTGCGGCAAAAGCTTCCCCTTCCAGGCCATCCTCAACCAGCACTTCCGCAAGAACCACCCGGGTTGTGCGCCGCAGGAGGCCCACAGCGCCTCCCCCGAGACCACCACCACCTCCGTCACCTCCAGAGGCGGGCCGAGCGACGAGGCCTCCCCCAGCCAGGAGGAGCCCGAGGCCGGGGGAGGCAGCGGCGCGGGGAGCAGCAGCGGCGGAGGCCAGTACGGCGAAGGTCCGCAGGCCTCGGTTTCCACCACGGGGCCCGACTGACCCTGCCGGGCGTTGGGGTGGGAGTCACAGGTGGACGGACTGGCTGGACGGGCCAGTCGGATCCTGTTGTCGCCAACAGGACGCGGAAGCCGCTGCAGTCAAAAGACACCTCAGAGTTCGAACTGAGATTTTTTTCCGCTTTAAACCGCATCTACCTTCACTAACCGAACCGCACCAATTAAGCTAAAATGAAGAAATGCCACACACTCCAACAACCTCATACACCGCCGCGTTCCGTGGTTCTAGTTTGCCTCCGTCGAGTTTCTGTTACAGATATCTACTTTTATATTTACAGGTTCACAATGCAGCGTCACAGCGGTCTGTCTGACGGACACTTTGCCAAACTTCTCAGTGCCAGTTTATTCGTTTAAAAAAAAAAAAAAAAAAAATCCTTCGTATTTGCCTTGAGACAATCTGGAGCAGGCAGGTTGATAATAAGAAATCCTGAGCTCTTTAAACACCACAAAGAAAAGAAAAAGTTGCACAAAAAAATGGGGTTCAATGACAAAATGGCACGTGGTGAAAGTTCAGCTTCAGTGTGATCGGAGTTTCTGATGCTTTCAGGCTTTCTGTTGACATTTCAGGATAAGATCTCTCTGTAGATTTAACACAACATACCTCATATCGCAGCCTCATAATCCTCAAACCACACTTTCAGTCCTCGGTTTCATCGGGTCCTGATCCAGGGAAAAGTTTTCACCGTCTACTTCAAATAAAACTTTCACAGCCGTCGTTTGTTTGCAGGTAGTCAACTTTTTAAAGTTGACTTCTTTAGAATTTTGAGGGTTTCCTGGTAGATTATGATGTTTTTAAAGCTAGAATGCCACAAATCTGTGGACTCCATTTTTGGCCTTGGATAAGCCAGAACATTACTGTCTCGCCAAATGCAAGTGGACACACCGACATACAAATATAAGTCCCTTCAAAATTAGAACTATTACCAGTTTAATTGTGTTAAACAACACCTTCCCTCCCACTCCATTTGGGCTTGGCCCTCAGGTTGGGGACCAGTCTAACCACTGGTTAAGAATAGACCCACCCGCAAAACTAATATCCGACCCTCTCATCAACGCAGTGCGTTGCCAATCACTTCAGATTTCCAGGAATCAGTTCAGACGCCCTCAAACTCTCTGGTGCAGACAAACTGTGGAGCCTCCGATCACACTGGGCTGTTTATTTGGCTGTTAAACAAGACCTGTGGCAGTTGAACTCGGTTTGTCAGGATCTGATAGATCAGACTGGATCATCAGGCAGCGGGAAAACTGGATGGCGTCCAGCCTCAGATAAGCTACACAGCTCAGTTACCTCTCATCACTACGCAATACAGCTGCAGCACAGCACCACCGGGGGGCGCTCTGGTTCCATTCACACAGAGAGCTCCGTCAGTCTTCTCAGATATTTTTATAAAGCAAGCATGTCTTTACGATTTTCTTTTGTTACGGTTTTCTCGGGAACTATCTTGCTCTGACAATGTGGAAGTTTTTAACGTGGAAAAAGGACGAGTTCTGACCCGGTCAGGAGCTTCTGCCGAAGCGAACGACGCACCGAACCTGCTGCACTCCGGCCTGTCTTGGTTTCAGACTGAAGGTCCTCACAGAGCGATCGATGGGAACAAGAACTTTTTTAAGTCCTTAGGTCGACTATAAACAGGTTGCTCTGAGTAAAGACCTGAAGACTCGCTATACAGTATAGTTTTGATGAGTAACTATACATATTTTTAGGAACTTATATTAGCTTGTAAGCTATTTATTTTTGCAGAGTTTACTGCGTTTTTCAAGCCACCTTATTGCATCGTTTCTTATTATATTTAGTATTGGATAATAGTTTTGATCTTTAGTTTCCAGTAGTTAAGAACATTTCTTGAAAAATAACTTAAAAAAAATATTTTGTAAACAAATTGCATAGTTTTTAAGCTGTTAAATCTTCCCACGACAGGGCGCTTGCTTCTCCAGAGGAAAACGTATAAATACGGGATACTCACCTCATTAACCAATGTTGTTTAGACTCAGTATTATGACTTGATTTGCCTCACGCATAGTTGGAAGAAAATCAACTTCAGTTTGATGTCTGTTTCACCTGTGTGGAAATTTAGCTAGCAGGCTAACCGATGTGGCTAACGTAGCTCTTATCTGTCTTTGATTGAGCTTATTGCAGTGGCCTTATGTTAACTGTTCAATTCCTCTGAAAAACGTTATTCAGCATGTGAGTTCAGTGTGTTTTGCTTATAATCTTAAACAGATTACATCCGGTAGTTTGCTTATTTCATGGCAGTGATATTTTTAAGAAGTGGACCTAATGCTAATGAAATAGTGAGCTTGGTTTTAGCATAATTTACAAATGAACTGTTACCACAGAACAAGATGAACCCCCCCCCCCCCCCCATGGATCTAGCCTTTATAAAGTTACCCAGTCACGCGTTATAGAACATTCAACATCCAGTAATAAGCTTTTGGACAGAATGTTAAAACACTGTTGATGAAAGGCGACATGAATCGGCTCCTTTCATGGATTAAGTGACTGACAGTAAGTCATCAAGCCATAACGTGGATTTTAGGCCGTTTTGAATAATTAGAGGTCAGATCTGTCTGGTAACGGCTTTAATGTCAAAAACGGATTCAAATCAGAACAGAAGAACTTTAATTTAGCCTTAATGCTGGCTGCGCTTCTCAACAAAACACCAGAATTAGCAGGTGTCTTATGTCTACGTGTTGAAAATGCTCAGAGTGGACCATCAGGATGTAAGCGTCTTTGTCTAATCAGTAAAATAAAGTTGGAAAGTATCGGGGGGGAAAAAAAGCAGTATTTTGGCCATTCAGATCCTGCAGAAGGTCAATTTACTGGCTTTTCAGAACAAAAAAAAAAAAAAATGTGACTTTGGTGCAATAACAGTGAATTCCGGCATAGCCGATCATTTCTAATGAATTGAGTGTGTCCCAAGGACGGAGTGCAGCTCAGGTTGTGCGTCGCTGGCTTCAGGTGGTTCTGATCTGGGCTCACGTGGACAGGATGAGGAGCCAGACCCTGTCAGACCAGATGGATGTAATAGTCAGGCCATGGAGCTGGGCTTTTGAAAAAAAAGATATATGAATATATATATATATATAAATATATAGATATAACTTTAAATGAAAAACAGACTGAAACACCTCCAGAGGTCTGCGTTCGCCTGCAGGGGGCGAGCTGGAGCAGGCGGGACCACCTGGCAACCAAAGGAAGGACGGCGCGGCCTCCGAAACAACTTCAGCACTTATCAGCGAAAGATGGGGTGAAGACTCTTTTACTTTTACTTGGTTTTTTTTAAGAACAGAACAATCCACAGTTATTACCAGACATTTTAACTACTACGTGTTTGTTTCTTTGCATATGAGTGATGTAAAGGGTTCAGGTGTGGGCAGGTAGCACACGGATCGGCTGTTACTGTTTTTCTACAGAGCTGTGAATCAGAGTCTCAGTGGACGGTTTAAAGAAAAAAAAAACATTTATGCAAGTGAGGCAGCGGCTCTGTCCTCGTTTGATTTCCTCCCTGAATTAGCCGCAGCCGCGCTCACACTTCAGGCTAAAACCAGGATCCTTCAGGTATTTACAGACTCTTCTTTAATCCAGTGAATCCCACGTTTACTTTTCCCTACGTAGCAAAACGCTAACGGCTAAACCTCAGCGCGATCTGCACGCCGCAGAAACAAAACTCACCTGTAAATACACACACACACACACACACACACGCACACAAAGACACACACACCTACCTACGAGTCACTGCAGAAGGTGACAGAATACTCAATAACAGGAGAGGGGCAATACAGGCAATAGTCACAACAACCAGAAAACCTCCTTTTCAGTGCACAGAAAACTCACTGCAGTGAGAGTCCAAGTCACCGAGCTCAGCCCAACCTCCACTGTGTTTCCGATCAATCAGGACCTCTCAGTGCCATTTTAATCACAGCGGTTTCAGGAATTTAAATTAAAAATGAAAGCAACTATGACTCAAACGACAATTTTGTTGTATTTGATGTCACTGAACTACATTGTTGTTTTGTTTTTTTTTTTATATTATGCTTGAGGATGATCTTTTTCAGAGTGAAACGTCCTTACAGGTTTACACTTAAACATTTTAAATGTCTTGTTTAATTCTTAATAACAACCAGGAATATTTTTAAAAATTATTTTGTTTCTTGGGTGTAATTTTAATGACCTGACATGCTTAATCCTTAGTCCCTTAATACTCCTTCCATTCACTGGGTGGCAGTGTTGAGCTCTCTAAACACAGTGAGGACTCTGATAACTCGCCGTGCCATCTGGTGGCTCAAATTGGTATTACAAGATGATTATTGCACTGCTGTTTTAAACATCTAAGTTTTTAAAAGCCTGAAACAACGTTGTGATTTACAGTTTGGAGGTTGGGATCAGTCACAGTGTCTTAAATCGGACTCCTTTTATTTCCATTTTGTTAACATGACAGAGTTCTTGTTGTTGTTTTATTTGCGTCATTTCAAACCCCTCGGAGCGAGAAAAGGAAAAGCTGCTCTGGTTAAACAAGGGAGGAAAAGTCGGACTTGAAGGAATTCAAACCTGAACTAAACGTACATTTTCCTTAGTACAAATTGTTTGTGAAATTCAAAATCTTTCTCAGCTACAGTTGAATGGAACGAGATTTAACTTTGTTTAGATTAAGTTCAATTATTTGTAGTTTGTTAAAGCATCGAGGCAGCATTTATTATTCAGTAGTTTCCAATGTCATATAACTCCTTATGAAGGGAAATAAGAGGATGGAAACTTAAAAAAATTAAATAAATATATTACATTTTTTTACTGTTTCAGATCAAATTTGCTGGAACAGCATTAAACAAATTTTGCAAATATTTAAATACATGACTCATTTAAAGTGAGTGCAAGGTTGAAATAAACACCAAGAGCCTTTCTCACCATATTAACTATTCAAGTATGCAGAGATATTTTATCACTTTGTCAAACTATTGAAATCCACGACCCCGGCGTGTTTTCTGTTTGTTATTTCTTTAGATTGCTTTTTTTTTTTCTTTCCAACTTGAAAGAGTGAATATACTTAAGTGACTACATAGACGCCAATGAAAACTTTAAGGAGGAGGTCATACACACCCAGCTCAGCATGGAAGCCATGCTGGACCATCAAGGTTAGATGTTGACCATATTTCTAGTTTGTTTGTCGGCCTCGTGAGAAAGAATTGACACTGTCTTCAGCTAATCCGACGTTTGTGTGATGGACAGCTGGAGATCCTTTTTTCCTAACTGACCCGACAGGATCATCGAGTTAATGTGAAAATCTTTCAAGACCTTATTCAGGAAGAATGTACCCATGAGGACTTTCAGGTTCTATATCCGACTTTTCCTCCAACAGTTCCTCGTTTCACCTCGTTTCCTCTTGTGTCTTCATACTGTGAAAAAAGGTAAACCTCATCATCATCATCATCATCATCATCATCATCCTCTTCTTCATGCTCTGCTCTTTATTGTGTCTTTGAGTTGGTCCAATCTTGGATCAACAACAAAATGCCAAACTTTGAGTCCTTTCTTGTTTAGTAACTTTTTTCTTTTGAACTGGGTGAGTTTGATGTTTGGTTGACCACGACATGCCTGACTACAAATCAAATCATTGAGATATATTCACCGAATGAGATTACTCTTTACTGTTGATTCCTCAAAGTATATCCTAATATATCGAAACGGACAATGAGTCAAAGAAAAAAACATTTAGTAAATTAACTTTTAATACTGTACATGTTTGTTTTTTTTTAAGAGGAGGTACTTATGGAGGTCTGTAGTCGACGAACCTGAGAGGTTTTTATGTGAAAATTTATGTTGCATGTCTCTGTTGTTGGTGGAGGGGCGGGGCCTACAGAAGGGGGCGGGGTCTTTTGGGGAGAGGGGCGGGTGCCTGGAGGGAATGAGGCCAAAGGTCGATTAGTTTTAGGAAAAATGTGAAGAAGCTTCTTTCACTATGACCACTAGATCACTGACAGGTCGCATCTCCTTCAGAGGAAATAAAGCACTTTAAGTGTCCAACAGCAGCGACTCGCCTCTTTTTTTCTTTTACCTACGTTTGGTTTCACTACGAGAACTTTTGCCACTTTTGTACTAAATTATAATTTCCATTCATTTTATATGGTGTTTTCTCTTCTCATTATAGTGTGACTGAAAATATGTCAGTGCTATTTGTGGAAGTAATAACCAGTGTCACATACATTTTGAAGTAATCTAATGTCATAAATCAGAAATGAACATTTTGTTGTCTTTGGCTTCAACAACTGAGAAAACTTAGTGATTCGTGAAGAAACAAACAACAGTGTTTTAACATCCCAGATCAGGTAATCGCGGTGGATTCAAAACTAAAATGTTTTTAAAAAAACAAAATTGCACAGAGATTCGTTCAACCTGACGCTAACGTCTCAAAAGTAATTGTGGATTTCTACACATGATCTATTTAAAGTTTTCATAGCCGCTGAAGCCAGATTTGAGTCGCCACAGATTTTATTCAACCATCCAGAAGAAGAAAACTTGAGCGGCAGGAAAAGTGCAGGATTGTTTGTTTGTCACGTTTTTATGTCACATGGTTTGCAAAGGTCATCAAACAGACTGTAGATTTTCTGGGTTTTTTTTTTTTTAAAGCTCTAAGTAAGAGCGAGAGGCAGTTTTCTTATTGGCCGCAGGGGTCGGCCACGCGGCCGACGAACAGCAGCGTGTTGATGGTGGCCTCTCTGATGAGCAGCAGGAACGGCCGGTTGGCCACGAACACCTCGCGGTTCAGGTTGATGGAGCGTCCGATGACGACGACGGAGGTGGCGGCCGCCGCCTCGCTGCCCTCCTCATTCACCTGACGATCAGAAAACAGGTTTTTACTCCCGAGAGAACGGCCGTGTTATATTCACAAAGCCAGCCTGGAAAAAGTCCAACTAAAGGTTTTATAAGGGTTTAGAAGTTAAGTTTCAAAAACATATACATAGATTTATCATCACCTTAGAAATCCTAAAACGAACAAATCTATTTAAAACATTATTTAAAATATGGAAAGATCAAACAGCATTGTGTTGAAATGTATATATAAATGAACTAAAGCTTATTAAGTAGAGAAAATTCAAAAAATGTTTTACTAAAAATTAATGTTTGCATTTGATAATCAAAGTATAATATCAAAAATGTTTAAAAAAAAATCTTAAAATGCTTGCTGAAGCTATTTACTGACCTGCAAAATGCATAAGGAAAGTTTTCTGACTGCATTGAAACATATCCGCAAGGTAAAACATCTCTCCCTATGCAACTGATGTTCAATGCAGTAATGCAGCCCAACAGAATGAACATAATTCATCTAAAAATGCTCCCGAAGGTACCAAAAATTTGTACAAAATTTGAGAACACTACAAAAACAATTAAAAAGAAAACCTTGCAAAAATGTGCCAGATATAAAGACAATGTATTAATAAGCCCAAGAAACTTTTAATTTTTAGAATAAAAATTATTAAATAATAATAGAAATATAAATAAAACATCTGTCAGAATTACAGATACTTAAAGAAACAAAATGTTGATGGTTAAAGAAATCTGAAAGTTGGGGCGTTTATTGTTTATGTCCATAAATTTTAAAGCTGGGTTTGAAACAGCTGTGAGAGACTTGAGCAGACTGACCTCCAGGAAAGCTTTGTGGAAAGCATCAGAGATGTAAATGCCGTCACTGCCGTCCTCCAACATCCCTGAAACACAGCAGTACACGTTTATTCCTCAGTTCATCTATTCAAGACCACATGGTTCAGGAGCTGCGAAACCAACTCAGTCCTCACTCTAAACGTCAGCTCAAGATGCAGTATTCAAAAGCACAAGGTTAATGTCCTAAAACAGGACCGTTAACGAAAAGGTTGGTAATATTTTATCGAAAACAAATGTCTCATCCGTATCTATACAGGGAAAAAAGAAGTGTAAAAACAATGAGAAACAGATTTTACTGTCTTTCTCACAAGGTTTGAACGTAAAATAATAATGTTGGTATGTGCTCTGAGTACAAGGGGACGAGTCTGAGCGTGTGTGTGTGTGTGTGTGTGTGTGTGTGTGTGTGTGTGTGTGTGTGTGTCACCTGGCAGGCTGGCTCGGTCAGCGTTGAAGAGGTCTCTGAGTCCCATGGACTGAAGCTTCTCCTTCAGACTGAAACTGTCCTCCACCCTGAAACGAGGAAGCTGCACCGACACCGTCGTCTCCTTCATCTGGTCCAACCAGGAGCTCAGCTTCCCCAGGTCCAGCATCTCCTCCACCTACACACACACACACACACACACACACACACACACACACACAATACAATACAATACAATACACTTGTTAGTCACCAACAACAAAACATCATTTATTTCTTTTTTTTTTTTTTAATGTTCCTTTGACACATTCATGTTTTTCTGCTGTTTCGGATTATTGTGAAGTCTCTATTGTCATTGGATTGTTGCTGTTTTTTTGCTGTGTTGTGTTGTGTTTTTGTGTGTTGTCATACTATTTTCATTGTAGATATTTTCGGTTTTTGTCGTCTTTCTCAGTTTCCAAATCATTAAGTTCTGTCATACTGTATGTCGTTGCGGTAGTTTCTGATTGTTCTGGCTTTGGGTATCTTTTGTGTGTTTTTGTGTTTGTGGTCATGTGTTGTTGTAACGTACTGTTTTCCAGGTGTGTTTTGTTGGGCTCACCTTGCTGAGGGGCGTGTCTTTGCTGGGCAGGATCATCACCATGGTGATGTCGTCGCCGCTGTACGGCATCTCCAGGAGCTGCACCTGGTCGTCGGGGAAGTGTCGGTACCTGAAGCGCGCCTCCTGGTACATCATGGGAACCGCACAGCTGCGGCTGGGGCTGACGTGGAAGTCCGCCACGACGCCGTTGTCTTTGTCGAATTTGTTCTTCCATTGACCCTGAAGCGCACAAACCCGTCTCAGCAGAAAATACCGGCAGATTTTTCATCGTAATAAATGAAACATGGGGTCAGGGCTGTCTTCCGCCCTTATTTACTGTCCCCTCGATGTGAACTTTAGATTGCGCGGCTACCTTGAAGTAAATGGTGTTGACCAGGACCAGCACGGTGGTGGAGTCCAGCACGCCGGCCGGCAGCGTCTCCTGGATCCTGTTTTCTGTCTTGTTGGCGATCCAGTCGTTGATGGTGACGCGGGACTCCTCCGCATGTTCCTACAGCAGCGAGACGACTCTTTTCACCAAACCGGGAAGATTTTACTCTTAAACAATAGATTGGGGCGCTTCCACCAAACTAAGACCAGATGGATCCAATCAGAACCGAGGAGCTGTGATATGCAGTACTTTCCTTCTTATTGACAGAAATATACTTCTGAGATCCGTCTATTAATTCACCCATTCATCCATTTACCTAAATGAATTCTACATTTTGGTTTAAAGTGTGGACTTTGTGGTCACCTTGAAGTCGAGAGGTTGCAGTCTGGTGCCGTAAACCGTCTCGCTGATGTTCTGGTACGTCTCGTTGAAGGCGAGCGACTTCTCCCCGAACAGACGGTTGGCAGAGATGAGCTCGGTGGTCTCGTCCTTCTTCCTGTACAAGCGGCAGTTCAGCTTGGCGAAGAAGAAGTGGACCTGATCGGACGTTTTCTCCTTGATGGTGTCGAACTCAAACACCTGCAGACGGAAACAGATTGAACCCAAAATCAAACGATTGCCTTGTTGTTTCAACCCAAATGGAATCTTAAATATCACACGACGGCTTGAAAACCCATCAATCACTGAGTGACTCGGTCCGCTGCTCGTTCAGTCATCTCACCTTCATGATCTGCTCCAGCGTGTCATCGCACGCGCCCAGTTTGGTCATGGCGAACGCTGTGGACACGCTGAGGGGCGACATGAAGATGTTGGCGTCGGGCGTCTTGCTGAGTGCCAGCTGTTTGTACAGCGACAGAGCGAAGCGCCCGTTCGCCTTGGACAGCTCCCATACTCGAGGGTTTGTGGACTCGGGGATGGATTCGGGCTCCGAAGCTGGACTGTCCGTGGGATCGGTGTCAGGACTTCGGTAAATGCAGCGCGGCTCCAGAGAGAGGTCCTTTGGCTTTGCGTTGCAGATATCCGGGCGGAAGCCGAGACAGACCACTGGCAGGAAGGCCAGGGATAAGAGCCAATCAGCAGCCCTCATTCTGGACAGAGGACCGATTGCAGGTGAGATACAAAAATTTAGAAGCAAACAACAATAGCTAGACAAAAAACAGAGAAATGCTTATTCAGCCAATCACTGAGTCACTCTCTTCTTCATTAACATACTTATATTTCACTGAGTCATTGAATAATTTGCTCGTTCAGTCACTTGCTTGCTCATTAATTATATGAGTTGGTTCAGTCACTTGTTCACTCTCTGAGTCACTCACTTGTTCAGTCACTTACTTGCCTACTCTTTTACTTGTTCATTCACTCACTGATTGAGTCAATCGCTTGCTCACTCACTCACTTGTTCACCCACTCATTCGCTTGGTCACTCGCTCTGTTGTTCACTCACTCACTCCCTTGTTCACTCACTCCCTTGTTCACTCACTCACTCACAAATTATGACAAAATGGCTTTGAAGAGAAACAAAAAAAATGTTAAAATGTGCAGTGAAATTACAAAGAGTGTAGTAAACTGTAGTGATGGAATGAATGCATTCAAAAAGATGCATATATTCACAATAAGTAAGCAATTAACGCATTTAAAAAAAGATACAATACAGCTTCAGAATCACACAAAAATCCACAAAATTTGGAGAAAAGCCCACCATGACACAAATTAGACAAAACCATGCAAATACATATTTTAAATGAAAGAAAAAAGACACTAAATAAAGAGAAAAGGGGAAAAAATGGTTTGCAAGCCATATAGAGTAATTACAGGGACACAAAATTACTTCAAAAGGATGGAAATCATAAGCATTATAAAATAAAATTACAGCAAACACAAAACGGCTGCAAAAAACAGCAAGTTAGCATTAAATGATTTTCAAATGGATGCATAAAGATTGTAAAACAGATTTCCATTTAAAGCAAACTAAGGAACCGTAAAGTGACTAGAAATGGAAATTAAAACTACAAAGTTAGGCACAAAGTGACGTTGGAGGACAACAAAGGAACATAAAATACTTGTGGTCAAAAACAATTCAGCTTTACAAGACAGAATCATCACAAGACACAAGACACTTTAAAAAGATATAAAACTGCTTATACATGTGATAACACAACCACAAAACATACACAAAAAACAACATGAGCACTAAAAAAAACTTTTCAGAAAACCTTCACAGAAAACTAAAACAACAAAAACCGAAAATAAAGGGACAAACTCAGTAAGTTTGCACTCAAACTAAACGATGACAGAGAAACATACAAAAAGCTGTAAAAGACTAAAACAAACAGAAGCACACACACAAAAACTGATACAACAAGCTTTATAACAACATTTGCAAAACACCCCGAGGAAATGATCACAAAAAGAACAACGACAGACAAAATATCTTCCAAGCTGCAACCAACTAAGATAAGGAAATAACAAACAAATCCAGAAATAATACTGTCATTTTAAAATCTTCAGATTAAGAATTACTTCAAGAGGATGAAAAGAAAGGGAGATGACAACAAAAAGATTGATCAAACATCAAAATACTCTGAAGAAAAAGATGATCTCAGCAAAAGACAGAAAAGTTTAATGTGTGACAGTATCATTTTAACTCTCATCTTTTCCACTGAGAGATTTTTTTTTTCTGGTAATATAAAGATTTTCTCCTCCTGCACGGCTCTTTATTATTCAGAGTTTCACCGTGAATTAAAACAAAAATGTCAAACTATCATGGAAGCGGCGTCCGTTACCTGAGCAGGGGGAGCGACGAGCGTTCAGACGGAGCGACCAGTCTGGTTTGACGTGAGGTCACTGGCCCGCAGAGCACAGGAACAACGGCACGACCTTTGAGACTTCGATCTGCTCGTCAACACTGTGAGTCACATTCTGATACCAAGAAACATCTGGACCTAAACAGGAATACCATCTGGACTTGGACCAGCTTCCATTAGCAGTACAAACATCTGGACCTGCACCAGCTGCTTTTAGTAGGACCAACTGCTGGTCTAGGTCTGCAGTTAGCAGCAACATCTGGATTTAGAGCAGTCCCTATCAGCAGGACCAACACAGGGACCTTGACAGTCTGCAGTAAAGAGGAGTCACATTCAGCAAAAGACCAGCTCATATAAATAGGACCATCATCTGGACTTGGACCAGTTCCCATTAGGAGGACCATCATCTGGACTTAGACAACCAACATCTTTATTTTTATATTGTTGTTGAGATGAACCACCTTGTTTTCGAGGGGGTCCTGAAATCCACAAAGGATTCTGGACTGGACTTGTACCAGTTGCCATTAGTAAGCCCAGCATCTGGACTTGGAACAGCTGCTTCCAATGGTACAAACAGCTGGGCTTGGACCAGCTGCCATTAGAACCAACACTTGACCTTGGACCAGTTGCCTTTAGTGCCACCATCTGACCTTGAACCAGGTTCCATTAGGACCAACACCTGGCCTTGACCCAGGTGCCATTAAGACTCACAACTGACATTGGACCAGTTGCCATTAGGGCAACGACTGTCCTTGGACCAGCTGTTATTAGGATCAACAGGTTTCCTTGGATCAGGTGTTGTTAGGGCCACAACTGACCTTGGACCAGCTGCTGTGAACAGGATCGACATCTGGACTTGGATATAACCGCTTGAACAGATCTACTGATGAGCAGGAAGAGAAATAACTGCTTTTGAATGAAAATTCATGGAAGGTTTTCATTTTTTATGCATATCTCTTATTGGATATCAATTAAAATCTGAAATATAAATAAGATTTTTAACTTGCCATTTTTTATTGAATGCATTTACTTTGTTTTTTTTAGGCTCATATTTTATGCGTTACTTTTGCATTTTCAAAGATTGTAATGAATTAAGGAATAATCCACACAATGTTCAGTGTTCAGAATTTAGAAGTAAAGAGATGATTATTTTCTGCTGACATTCCTGTGGTTTTGAATTTGATACTAACTAAACACCAAACTCACTTGTTTTTGTTCTTTGGCACATGAAACTATTTCGCGTCAACATTTAATTTCATTGTGAGCATTACCTACCATCTAGTGGTCATAAGAGGACAGCGCAACTAATGAGAGAAAGCTTAAAGGATAAGTTCGATTTAAACTGTTTTCATATTGTTTATAGAACAAAGTAGAACAACATGCTCACCCAGAAGGGTTTTCTGATCCAATAAGTGCTTTGGGAGAAATTTAGATCCAAAGTCGAGCTGCAGACCTCCGTAGACTGTTAGCCAATGGGGCATGTGTGGCGCTGGCTCCCGAAACGGCCTTAATCGTCCAAAAACTCATTAGTTTCACCAATATATCCTCAGTCCGCTCACGCCACTCCTGCACCACAGCCCGGTGTCGCAAAATACATGCTGCTGCGGTTTTACAGATCTCTGAAGTGAATACGGTGATTTGGATGTAAACTGAAGTACATTCACCAAGAGACACAGTAGGTGGCGCTGTGCACCTAAGTTGTTGGTCGCCACCCGCTCCAAAGAAGATCTCTGAACTGCAAACATCTTCTCTCCCACCAGAAACTTCAAACATGTTATAATTTTTAAGGGAAATTTTATTTAGGAAATCATAAATATATATTTAAAAAAAAGTGCAAAAGACATTCCACATGAAAGCAGAGTCAAAATGTTTCACAAACACAGTCAAAACTCTGAGAGCAGCTGAAAAAAATACAAAAAAACAAAAAACAAAAAAAACCCCACACTATTTACAATTCAAAGCATTTTGCAGTTTCAGGAATTCCAAGTTGGACCATAAAGAGCAGAACCTGGTTTCTCTTTGAGAACTCCTCCACCACACCAGACTTCACTCAGAAAACAGTGGATTTAAATTTAAAGGGAAGCTCTGTTAGAACAAAGATGTCTGCGTTTTGGTGAAGTGGCGTTAGATCAGGTCAGTGCCTATAAAAAGAGTCCGTTTAAAATGTATACATTTCTAGAAGTCCTTCATGAGACTTGGGATCATTTAAGATGTCAGGAGAGCGATCAGAGCAGTCAGTCAGTCAGCTTCATGCGTTCTGGAGTCGGTGCAGAATTAGCTGATTCATGACGCTGTGTGTTCACTCCAGGAAGTGGTTCTGGGTCTGGTTCTCCTGGTCTCAGAACAGTTTGGGGAGCTGTCGGAGGCGGCTCAGGTCCAGGATGTTTCCCACCGACCCCTCCGTCTCGTGGCTGCTCGTCCTGATCAAAGTGGGACGCCTGCCGGACCGGTTCTCCTTGTTGGCGCCGGCTAGCAGCTGCATTTTGGGCCGCAGCTCGCGGATCAGCTGACTCTGTGGGGGGAGTTTCACGTTCATGGTGTCGGTGAGCGGCTGGCGGGTCGACGCCTCCTGACCTCCGACCTCCTCCTTCTCCTTCTCGTCCTCACTGCAATCGTCATCCTCCTCCTCCTCCTCTTCAATCAGACCGTACCTCCTCATGTACTTCCTGGTGGCCAGAGACATGTTGCTAGGCGACAACAGGGAGTCACCGGATTGGGTGGGGCCGTGCAGGTGGGCGGGGCCTCCTACAGACAGCTTGCTGAGCTGGGAGTCGCTCAGGTAGCGCAGAGCGATTGCGTTGGCCTCCAGGCTCAGGTCCACGCTGCCGCCAGATAAGACGACGCTCGCCGTGGGTTTGGACACGCTCAGCCGGGACACGGCCGCCGCCGGGTCGATGCTCGCCAGCGTGCTGGTCACAGAAAACACAAAGGGGGAAACAGTTCTACATCGAGGGTCTGCCACCTTTTCCTGCGAGTCATTCTGGGTGGCGGCGGGTCGGGTCCCTACCTGGCGCTCTCCACAGCTTTGGCTCGGCTGCGGTCGGACTCGGTCAGGTCTTCCTGGTTCACCTGGACTCCGAGCTGCTGCAGCTGATTCAGCGTGGCGCTGACCACCGGGTCTCCCGCTGGACTCCGCCGCTGCTTCCTCCTGGTTGCAGACGCGGAGGACTGGGAGGAGGAGGAGGAGGAGGAGTGGGAGGCGTCGGAGGCTGCAGACAGGCTGGTCCTCCGGGGCTCCTCCTGCTGGTTCTCCGACTCCTGCAGACGGCTGGTGAGCTGCGTCTGACGACAGACGGGAAAAGACGATCCGTGCACTGAAGGACCAGCACAGCTTCAACACACGCTGTTCTGTCTCTCTCAACACCTCTACACGACATTTAAAGCACACTGCAACAACAACCACTTAAATTTGACATTTAATTAAACTAAAACGTTTCATTTCTGTTCACACACTTGTTCTCACCACGCGGCTTCAGCACACGTTAAAAAGACAGAAAGTTAGTATTTTTTGGTTCATCTGAAAGGTTTTCCTGAAATGTAAATATTTTGTTGGTGGTTGATTGTCTTAAGTAACCAGTGAAGTTCTGTAATTGTGTCCGTTCAAAAAATTGGCCCTAGAATTCCTAGACAGAATATTTGCGTATATCACTACAGTAACTATCTCTGTCCGCTGTTACCATGAGGTTTTGGTAGAAGCTCTGCTGTTGGTCTGCAGGTTGGTACATGCTGACACTTTCCCCCAGGACGGGACTCTGCAGGCCGCTGAGGCTGAAATACAAACACATCAGGAGCATGACGACTAAAAAAAACTTTTTCCAGTCTTGAACAAAGATAATGAAGATTATTGCCGCACACTTAATTAACATTTGTGTTTTAAGAAGCAGCTTCATCATCAGGCCAATCTTGTTTGAGTATAATTTCTAAAAGTCATTACTTGCTTTTGACAGAACAACATAAGTTAATCACAAAGAAAAACAAACTTCCAAATTAGGAACAGTGAAATGTTCAGGACATGAAAAATACTGTAAAAAAATCCATTAAAATGATTTTCTTTTCAACAAATTAAATAATTTGCAAGGCAGTGCGTAGATGTAAGTTCAGCCTCATATATATATATATATATATATATATATATATATATATATATATATATATATATATAGATATATATATATATATATATATATATATATATATATATATATATATATACACATAAAGCATTTTCAGGACAGAATCAAAGAAGAAACACCTGCTCTGTTCATAAAACACTGGATCTCACCTGTGAGGGTCAGAGGTCGACTGAGGAGTCACCTGATCTGCAACAACGTCTTCAGCTCCGCCCACTGACCGGTCCAAGGGGGGCGAGGCGGGAGGCTTAGGTGAGGAAAGCGGAGGAGGAGGAGGGCCGCGCATATCCTGATGGGGGACGTTTGGCACTGGATTTCCCCAGAAGAGACTGGCACCTGAACGCAACACGGACAAGTAAACACGTAAACAAGGAGCTATGTGAACGCAGTGAGAAATGTAAACAAGCCAAGAGGTAAACAACAACTTGAGAGGAGTCAACAACGGAGAGCGAGGGACGTAAACAGAGCCAGTGACGAACACGACGGAGGGTACGACTGTAAACAACACAGCAAAGAATTGTAAACAACATCACAAAAGACGTAAGCAACAGACGGCACTGAAAACAAAAGAATGGGAACAGACCCAGTGGTCTGTGACAGCGAATAACTCGGTTCTGTATATAAACAACACAGATATGTAAACAACACTCATATCCACAAACACGGACACATAAACAACAGTGTGAGATTCATAAACAACAAGGATAGGTATGTAAACAACAAAGCCAGATACATAAACAAGACAGCGAGAGATGTGAACGGGGTGATAAATGAAAACGACATGGACGTCGTCCGCGGTGTGATGTGGGGCTGTCCTCTCACCCGTCTCCACGGCGATGCTGGTCGTGCTCTTCGACGTCTGACTGTCGGCTTGCTGGCCCGACGACTGAAGCTTCTTCTGGGTCTCCAGAAGCATCTGAACCTGCAGAGGAGGAGACTCGTGAATGGTAAACCGAGCATCTTAAGGGTTAGAGACCGCCCTCACGCCGTTTTCACTGGCAGAGTGAAAATGCTGCCAGAAGTGCTTCATGTCAGCCATGAAATGAACGCCACGAAAGCAAGTTCTGGCGTCAGAAATCCGATGCAAAATGAAAGAAAAACGTCACTGAAGTAGATGACGTTTGGATGAGCGACCTGATAAATACTGCTTCACTTAGAAAACGTAGAATATTGACGGAGATGATTCAAGAATTCATCTAACCTCACTTCATATGAGAGCCAAACTGAAAAGATAAATTCGCAAATTTAGGCCCTAGTCCCGAATCTGCCCAGGATGTCTCATCATAGACATCTAGGAAATTCTGCAATCCTCTCCTGTGTTTTTCCATCCTTGAAAGTCCACGTTTACTCTTGTCACATTCCCACCAGTCAAAACCTTGTACGTGAGCAGGTTTGCTTCTGCTGAGGCGAGTCGCCACGGATCTCTCATCTTTATGTTCCAGTCACAGCTGCGCATCTCCAGGTATTTCACTGGCTTTTGTTTACTACGTATCTCCGTGTGAACTCATTCATGGCTCTGATGCCTTCAGTGAGAATCTCAAACAAACACACGTGTGCAGTGATTCTGTTCCAGTAAGACTTTCACATTAAATGCTACTTTTTTTTTTTTTTAATACAGCCTTCTAAAGTGTCCAGGGGTGTTAAACCGTGGGCAGGGAGGTACATGGCTTGGTTACAAAAATAGAAATTCTAAAAAGCTGGAAATATGTAACTTCATATTCTGTGTTTTAATTGTTGTTTTCTGCTTATTTCTAAAAAAAAAAATAAACAAATGAAAAACAAAACAGCCCTCGGATGGCCTTAATCTGCTGTACCTACCTGAGCCTGCAGGAGGCGCAGCTGGCGGTCCTGGTGAAGGAGGAGCAGGTAGGCGTCTGACGCCATGGCTCCTCCAGGTGCGTGATCACAGCACTTTTTTTCACCGCAGGGGGGGCGGGGTAGCCAGGGGGGAGTCACGGGACCGGCTACGTCTCCCAGGCCGGGCGGGTGAGGAGACGGGGAGTCGGTATAGCGGGGGAGGGGGGCGGAGGGGGGAGGGAGAGCTCTGCAGGGGCAGGGTGACGGAGAGAGACCGTGGGGCGGGGGAGGGCTGTGAATCAAGAAAGGAGCAACTAGCTGCTGGGAGGGGGCAGGAGGAGGAGGAGGAGTGAGATGATTGCTCCCAGGAGAAGCAGAAGTCTGGTGAAGGAAGGAGGGGAGGGGAGGAGCAGGGAGGTCAGCAGGAGAAGACCTGTGATGGGACGAAGGAGGAGGAGGATGATGATGGGAGACAGCAGGATCAGCAACGTAGAGGATAGACGGTAGAGGAGAACTGAAAGGAGCCGAGGCAGGAGGAGGAGACTGGTGGCGTGAGGAGAGAGGAGGTGGAGGAGCCGTGTGAAGATCTGGAGGAGGAGGAGGAGGAGGAGGAGTCTGGTAATGTAAGGAAGGCTTGGGAGGAGAGACATTCTGTGAGGCAGGAGGAGGAGCAGCGTGGAGGGTGGACTGAGGAGGAGCAGGGTGCTGGAGGAGGGGCTGCGGGGACGGAGCGATGGAGCTGCAGGTGTGGGAGCAGCAGCAGCTGCAGGGCTGCTGCAGGTTGGAGTTCGGAGTGCTGTGGAGGTGCTGTGGAGGCCTGGGAGCATGTGAAGTGGTGGAGGTCGCTCCCGATGGAGGAGCAGTCTTCCTCACATCGCCTGTGGGAGGCGGAGGAGGTGAAGGAGGTAGAGGAGGTCTGTGGGCGGAGCTGGGCTGGACGCTGGTGGAGAAGCTGCTGTCAATCAGCAAGGAGAGTTCAGGGACGGAGGGCTGAACCCTGCGAGTCTGAAAGGACAAAAAACAAACATGACTGGAGGAGGAGGAGGAGGAGGAGGAGGAGGAGGAGGAGGAGGGACAAACAGCCACAGCCAGCGCTGAGTGGCACCGTGGGGTTTCTAACGTCGACTAACACGATGTGGACGGACCTGCTGAGCCGGAGGGTGAGGACTCGGGGACGGACGGGGAGACAGGTCTTCGTCCTCCACTCCAGAGTCCTGGTCGCTGATGGAGGGCCCAGAGGCAGCGGCAGCGGCGCTGCAGACAGAGACCGCTCACACTGACACACAACAGTTTGCTGCTTCGCCAACACTGTTAGTGCACCGCACCGTATTCTGTCTGTACCTGCTGAAGGACAGCCGAGCGTCTCTGAAGACCTCCGTCTGTCTGCCCTGACTCTCTGAGCCCAGCTCGCACTGCAGAGTCTGACCGTCCACCGGCGCCACCTGCTGAACACACACAGCTCCAGCAACACACTCAGACATAACACACAGGAGGAGGAGGAGGAGGAGGAAGGAGGAGGAGGAGGAGGGAGGAGAGGAAGAGGAAGAAGAGGAGGAGGAGGAGGAGGGAGGGAAGAGGAAGCGGAAACAGGAGGAGGAGAGAGGAGGAGAGGAGCGGGCATCACCTGGTACAGCGTGATGAACTGGGATGCACTCAGTAGCTGGTAGTCCAGCTGTAGGCCCGGTCCTGGTCCTGGTCCAGGTCCGGGTCCTCGACACTGGAAGAAACTGAGGAACTCGGTGAGTGGAGCCGAAGATGACGAGCAGAAAGAAACCGCTTTCCGAACACACCCTGAAACAGGACAAAGAGACAGGAGCTGGCTTTGAAGCTGTTTGACGAGATCTCAGCTCCGACGAAGCGCTTCAGTCTCAAAAACCGAACAGTACAGTTTAGAACAGCAGCTGCTGAAGTGACACATTACCGATCCACTGCTTTTACCAATCACATTAAACAGCCAGCAAAAGATTTCTGACTGGTAAAATTGACAAATTGAGTTCTTTTTCTAAGAGCGGATAGCTGGTAGTTTGTGTTCCAGCTGAAACTCCAGTTGATCAGTGAGCTCCCACCTGTCCTGCAGCGAGGCGCTGAAGAGGAACCTGAGACACCAGGCCCACACCACGGGGCTGTAGACGTGTGTCACTCCACTCAGCCAGCTGCAAAACACACAAACAGCAGGACTGAGACCGAGTCGGACCTGTGAAAGCACTGGAGCTTCATCCATTCCCTGGTTTTTACTGGCTTAATTCAGTTTCTGGTTGGTTTCAGTTGATTCCTAATTTGTTTTATGGTTCCGGACTTGTTTAAAGTGGTGTCTGACTGGTTCTCCGCCTGAATTAAACGGGTTTCAAGCCATTTCAAACACACTTCTCGTTGCTTTCTTCTTCATTTCATTGTTCAATACTTATTTATCCTACACAAGCATGTAGCTGTATGTCCACGGAGTGAACCGATACTCACAGTCCCGACCAGTGGCAGGCTGGAGGCTTTGGGGTCTGACTCCAGCACCAACAGCAGCTTCCGGCTCTGATCATGGTCAGAAAGCTGAAACATTGACACGGCAGTGAGTAACACGACCACGCACTGAGGCGGCGGCTCGCACCACGACCTCCTCACCCTCTCTGCCAGCCGGCGGCGTGATGCCGGCCGATGCTGGTCAGACTCCTCAGCAGGGCGGTGGGGATGATGGGAACGGCTCGGACCGACTGCACATCCACGCCAACCGACGGGCACACCGCCGACCAGCGGAGGCTGAACCCCATGGCATCGAGTCCGCTGGGAGCAGGACACCTGACCCTTTGACCTTCACCAGCTGACACAGGTCCAGAGTTTGTCTGCTGCACAGAAACTGCTAGCAATGCCTGAAGCACAGAGACATGAGGCGTCATTTCACATCCTATAGCTTTAATTTCTAAAATGACCATTTTGGGGGGGGGGGGGGGGGGGGACAAAAAACCTGAAGCCAGTGTAAACACCACATAACATTACAGTTATTCCATGATTCCACGCAGAGCGACTCATTCTGCGAAACATCAGCAGCTGGTGGTGACAGCAGCGACAGGTTGCCATGGCAACAAAGATGATTGGACGTTAGGAGGCAAAGCTGCTTTAATAATCTGATTACTCAATGAGGATTACGTGAACAAATGATGATCCGACTTTCCCAGACGTACTGAAGTTTATCCCAATGCCAAAAGTTTGGCATGTACCAGTTTCAAATCTTAAGAATTTCTCTTTTTTTTGATGATTAAATACGAGGGAGCAAAAAACAACAATAAAAAAAATAACATTTCAGTGCGTGTTTCGATGTCTTTTTAGCATTTGCAACACTTTAAAAGGATTAAAATGAGGACTGCTCATTCAAGTTGTTATCACATTTGTAGAGACATCTTTGAAAAGTTACTCGCTAAGAGAGTCTAGTTTTATTCCTGGTTCAGCTGTGAAACTCGCCTTGAAGCAGTGATTGCAGTTCAGCCTCCGACTGGACGACGGCGGTCTTCGGGCTTCGCCTCGCTCTGAAGGAGAACCAGCAGGGGACCAGAACGTCTCCGGGCAGCAGCGCAGAGGGAACCCGGACCGAGGATCCAGCCTGGTCCCGACCCGGGTCGAAGCGGTCCAGGGTGAGGGTGATGCCCTCCTCATCTGGAGCACAGACACAGTGAGGTGAAACGCTCCGGAGCAACAGGGGAGCGGAATCTGTCGGAGGTGAACTCTGAACCTGAGTTGACTGACACGGAGCCCAAGAAGAAGCAGAGGACTCGGGGGCTTGTTGCTGTCGCCTGGGCGTGACGCTGCGCCAGACCGCAGGGCTTTCTCAGACAGCACCAACTGGGGGCCCCTGCCACAAACAAACATCTTCTTGTAACAACAACAATAAAGGCATCCTGCAGACACACCCAACAATCTGTGTCAGCGATAATAACGCCACTACCAACGAACAGTGAAAACTTCTGAGTTTAATCGCAGGGTGTTCAGCACTACAGTGGTTACCTGATGGAGGTTTGTTGCCATGGAAACACATGTTATAGCCCCTAACCCGCTTGCTGTAATCACACCATTTTACATATTGACACTATTGTTGGCCAGCGTGTTTTTGTTTACATCTATGTGGCCTCATGCGTATTTTGTTAATATAATGGTCTACTCTGGGGTGGCCTGTCTGATCTCCACTGCCTGTGATCAACCGTGTGCAACGACCAGCTTCCTCTAGAGAAAGGAGCACACCAGAGATGGGGACAACCTGAGTTAATTTACAGAGAAGATAGCCCAGCTTATAGTACTGCTGATGTCCAGTTATGTAAAGCCACATATCAGTGGATATCTAGGCACATTAATGGCACAAGCTTCTAAAGACAGAGAAACACCAACATCAATCACAGCATGAACAATGGTTTGAAATCCAGTCTGTCTCCTTCATGTTTGGTCTAGATGACAAGGTAAAGTAGATTATTTTATATAACGCTGAGCATCAGCAGCCACTTGCCTCGATAAGCCTGTACCAATTTCCCCAGTGAACACAGAAGCTCCAATTCTGGCTGCAGATGCCAGTGCAGTGAATACTCAGTCTGGCTTAATGACTGGCTCTGTGCAAAACTCTTGCTGTCAGGTGATCAATATTTAGTCCCATATTGGAACAGAACATATGAAAGAAATGTTGTCATTTTTCCATTTTTGTTTCAGAAAACTTATACTTGCAAATTAAATGCTTTGATAAAAACTGCCTTATAGGGGATTTTTTTAATCATTTGCACACACATACAAAGAGCAGCATCATGTAATTTTTTAAACTCGGTTTTGTTGTCAATCTTTATATCAGCCCAGTCAACGTCCGGTGTGAGTAAGAAATGTGTCTCCCTGCTGCTCCAGATGAGGGTGTAATAAATGGTAGTAATGGTACACTTAAAATAAGCGCCAATAGACTCAAGAGTGAGAATATAAACGGCACTCTATCCAAAATTGGCCATATGATTCTTTTGATCTACAGTCTGCTTGGCGACTACAACAGTGAGTATGCATACGGAAGTACTAATGTGCTTTATAAAAGTTGTATTTTCAGTATTTACATGGAGGCCAGGAGTTTTGAAAACATTTACTCTGGAAACTATTCCCAAAAAACACAGTCAAGGACTCACACTGCTGTTGTTGTTGTAAACTGACAACCAAAACAAAACGAAAGTTTAATCGTTCCCACTTGAAAATGTTGTGTAAACTGAATAGCAGAAGGAAGGGATTCAGAGGGAGAACTTTTCTAAACCAGACCAGACAGAAACACGCATAAACAGCTACTGAAGGTCAAATCAGGTTAGAGTCATTTCTGGATTTCAGTTAAACTATTCTCACAAGTGTCCTCTTGACATTCTTCACAACTCTATTAAAAAACATTTAACACTAAAAGCAAACTTAGAAACACTTCAGATTATAAGGTATCATAAAAGTTTCTGCTGTGAAACCACATGAATAGATACTAACAACCTCTGGAAGGGACTCATCTCAATAATGTTCAGCAGCGTCTACACCTAAACACATTCACATATACAAGCAAACATGTAGCACAGACTCTGTGACGGCATCCAGAGTCGTCGTACGTTTACCTGTGTGAGCAGAGATGGAGGCGAAGCATCTCTCCTGCCGGGGTGCCGTCCCACAGTGCTGATCTGGATTGGGGAAACTCAGAGGCGTGAGAGAGCTCACAGTGGATCTGCAACCAAACAACAATAATCAACTAAAACAAAGCAAAGCAAAACTGATATAGTCAAATCGAGTGCTCTGTGACACAAGGTTTCTTCTCAAAAGCACAGTGTATTTATTCATTTTGCTGACATATGTTTATTCCTTTATAACTCACAAAGTCAGAATGTCATTACAGTGTTACTGTTTTGAGTGTTCATTAGAAAATACTGAATAGCTTGTTGAGCTCTTTCGTAAAACGTGTACTTTAATATATATACTTCAAATAACTAACAAAAATCAACTAAAAAACACCTAAAAACAGGTCTGAGTATGAAGATATTTGATAAATCATGTGGATTTTACAGCCAGGTATAATGATGAGCCATTTTAAAAGGCACAAATTGATGTATATTCAAAACCGTCAAGAAGGGAAAACATAAGAAAAAACCACAATGATTAATTCAATTAAAAAACAACAATAAATACAACCATTAGAGACCACAGAATATCCCGAAACAATAAAAACGATGGAAACACCCAAACAACAAATGCCAACTCATCTAAAAGACATTAGGAAAACATCTAAAACAAGAGAAGCAATAAAACTGGAGGATAAAGTACCCTAAACAAAAACAAACACTGCAGTGACAGCTTGAAGCCCTCCTCCGTCCACACCCAGCTTCAACTTCAGCTAATAGCCACCAAACTGACCTTCCTCTCATGTTTTCGGGGGTAAAAATCTCCTCCAGGACTCCACTCGGCAGGGCACGGAGATTCACCGGGCAGCTCATCCCTGCCGTGGTCGACGGAGAGGGGCTGTGAAACGGCCACGACGCGCAGGAATCCCCGAGGCCGCTTCAGTCACACCTGCTAACGGTAACTCGCCGCGTTAGCTTCGCGCCCGGACCGCATTAGCTCCATACATTAGCTCCAAGCACGAATCAGCCTCCGGTCTTTCTCGCTCGGAAGTGAAAGAGACTTGAAGAAAACACGTGTTTTTGGTTAATCAGCTCTGCTCTGTCGAAGTTTTAGAACTTTTAACACAATCGTCCCGCGGACAATACAGCTTCGATGGGCGCTGTTTGATTGTGGCGCTGTTTAGACCCGAGTGGCGGGGTGATTCTATCAGCCAATGGGAAGTGCCGCCACGGGAAGGCTGACCAATGGCGTGCCAGATCGCTCCCGGGGCTCCACCTCTTCTGCTCGTGACGTCAGCGGATATAGTATGCACACTGTTTACTCATTAGCGCCTCTGGTGTTTATTTATAGAAGTACCACAGCATATTTAACACTGAAATCATGCAAACAAATGCAACAATAAGAAAAGAGAAATTATGAGGGCAATGTTGTTGATGTGAAAGGTTTTTTTATTTTTATTTTAGGAGACAGAAAAGTCACTTAAAATCAAAATAGCAACTGGACACCAACATCTACAGACAGAAAAACAAAGACATAATATCTGCTGTCAGGTAAAACATGAATAATAAATAAAATAAATAAATAATAAATAAATAAATAAATAAAATAAATAAATAAATAAATATTGAAGAGATACCATGACAACAAAATATACATAATACAAGACAAAATATCTACAATATCTACATAGAGACACTGTAATTGTTAATAAAAAAAAAAGTAAATAAAGAGATACCGTACAGCAAAATATCAAATACAAGAAAAAATGTGAGTGGCTAAACTTGTTTACAAACGAATACTTGATATAGCTACAAAACATACCTTTAAAAAAATCCAAGGGACTCAGATAAACATGGTGAAACAAAGATTCAGTTAGACATAGTCAATGTCTCTCACCCACTCCTTGATGTACTGGTGAACAAACCAGGGCACCTTGCTGTTAATGCCAAACCTTTGCATGGATATTCTGTAGTGTGTGCTGTAATACTACTGTGGAAAAATGTTTTTAATATAATGTTTGAATTTTTTTACCTTTTATTTCCAAAGTATTTCTGTATTCTTTTGTCACCTGTTCTCTTCTATTCTATGTTCCATTTGATTTTTTGTAACTGTTCACTTGCACATTTGTAATAATAATTTTGAATCAAAATTTAGTGGAAAAATGTGAGGTTAAAGCTCCATCAAATTTAATATCTAAACTTTAATCCCTTTGCAAGCCAACAATGCCAGTCAGATAAACACTACAATACTACAGAGACAACAGCAGCAGCAAAAAAAAAAATTCAGAAGAAATATTTTGGAGGAAATATTGTTGATTATAAACCAAAGAAGTGACCACTAAGCCCAGAATCCAACATGTGAAACATGTGTAGAGCCATAGTGGACAGTTTATGGCCAAGTTCCTGACTGCACTTGTTAGCACATGGAAATATGTTTCATTACTTGTTATTGCAAAGTGTGTGTGTGTGTGTGTGTGTGTGTGTGTGTGTGTGTGTGTGTGTGTGTGTGTGTGTGTGTGTGTGTGTGTGTGTGTGTGTGTGTGCGTGCTCTTGTGACACACAAATGAAAAGAATGATCTTTAACAAGAGAAGAGAAAACTATAATCAGACATAACCATGAAAAAATTAGGCACAAAATTCCAACAAATACTTGAGAAGACTAAACTTTTGTAGTTTTGTAATATCTTTTGACATCAAAATGTCTTTTTGTGTCCTGACCAAAAGGACAAGATCACGGATACAAGCGGATGAAATGAGCTTCCTCCGTAGGGTGGCTGGGCACTCCCTTAGAGACAGGGGAGGAGCTCAGTCACCAGGGAGGAGCTCGGAGTAGAGCCGCTACTCCTCCTCATCGAGAGGAGCCAGCTGAGGAGGCTCTGCCATCTGTTGAGGATGCCTCCTGGACGCCTCCCTGGGGAGGTGTTCCGGGCATGTCCCACCGGGAGGAGACCCCGGGGAAGACCCAGGACACGCTGGAGAGACTGTCTCTCGGCTGGCCTGGGAACGCCCCGGGATCCTCCTGGAAGAGCTGGAGGACGTGGCTGCGGATGGAGAAGCCTGCTTAGACTGCTGCCCCTACAACCCGGTCCTGGTATAAGTGGTAGATGATGGATGGATAAGTAACAACAACAAGATCTAAATACTACAAAAAAGAAAAAAGAAATGGGGTGGGGGTATCAAACAGTTGAAACAATCAGGGTTTAAAATGTATCCAGAGGCCATGTTGCTTCCTGATAGAACAAATAGAATAGAAGAATAAATAGAATAGAATAGATAGAATAGATAGAATAGAATAGAATAGAATAGGATACTTTATTTATCCCAGAGGGAAATTCTTGTAGTGTAGTTCACAGAAAGTAACACAGAATCAATATCAACACCACAGAATAAAGTTTAAAAAGTAATGTACCCATAACTTCTAAATGAAAGTTTTCATTTTGCCATTGAATTGCTGTTACGACTTGCTGGTAGAAGTTGACCAGATGGCACGATCACAAAACAAAACACACACGTGTATTTTATAAGAGAAAGCAGGCGCTTTCCCTTTAAAACACATCTGTGTGTGTATGTGTTGAATTATTTGTGAGTGTGTGTGTGTGTGTGTGTGTGTGTGTGTGTGTGTATCTGGATCACCTTCCAGCACAAAGAGTCATTTCCTGCAAAGCAGCACGCAGAGGAATTATTTATCAGCGTGATACTCGACACGAGAGCACCAGCTGAAGTCCTCAGACCGACGAGGGCTGAGACACTGCTCCAGGCCTCACTATGTGTCAGCATGTTACACTCAAACATCACCTGGTCACACATGGTCACTCTTCTTTATACCTCACTTATAGTACAAGAATCATCCTGCAGTTCCCAAACTTTACACTCCCTCCCTGACTGACCACAGCATTACAGTAATCCAAACACTGATGGCCTCGGACAGTCTGACCAACAGAACAGAAGCTGTGCAGGCCTGAGTTTGCCCCCCCCCCCCCCCCCCCCCCCCCCTCTCTCTTCTCTCTCTCTCTCTCTCTCTCTCTCATTCCTGGGAAGCACTGTTTTAAAAGCTGCATGTAATAAAATTGGCTTACTTGTACTTCGATGGTGATGCTTTGCTGATTTGTGTAGTTCATGCTTCAATGTGATGGTGAGAAAAGTGATAATAGGAAATCGCAGATCTCGAACGTGGATTTTTTTCTTTTTCACAAGCTGTGGATTTTGTGGTATAGACACTCATCTGGAGGGATTCTGGGTTTCATGAAAATCTGGCGTGCAATACGTCTCCAATAAGATACAGCAGGTCAGTGTCCTTTAAGCCATGTAACAAAACAGTTTGCTTTTGTGTTTTACTGTCAGTTTCTCTGGTTCTGGGTCTTTAAGCAGGACAGCAGTGGAAAACAGGGAGCAACAAGAGATGATGAGGTAGTAGTCCATTTCTTGTTATTTTCATGTTCCAAAAATGTATAAAGTGCAAGTGCCAAAAAGGTTTATTGGGTAATTAAGAAGGACCTTCAGTATCCCCAGCAGAAGAACTTCAAGCATTGTCTTCAGGTGCCTCAGATACATTCAACTCAACTGGGTAAAACCACAACAACTCCATAGGTGTAAAACACAATATTAGTTCACAAAAACTATGCTAAACTCCTCCACTACAGAAACCAAAAAATCTAAATAAGAACAAAGCCATCCTTACGGATAAGCCAAACAAATCACCCAAATAAATAAATAAAATCCTAAACTGTATCTAAAATCTGTGCAACCACCCCCGTCTGTTCCCACTCTTGGTCCAGCCCAGAACCTTCTTAAGTGGAATTCAGTGACCAGGGAAGCCTTTGGGCAGACACCACTCCTGGACACAAGAGCAGAAGGTCAGTGAAAAAAAAAACAAAGTAACACACTTCACCACACTCAACACAACACCTCCTCACATTCACAGCATGCACATCAACACCAAAAGAAAATCCAGTTTAAATCAACCACATATTGCACATTTCTCAGTTGTGATTTGTCTGTTTGCCACTGCAGGTCCGCTGCCATGGCCGGAGGCGACATGACCTGACCAGGCCTTCAGGCAACACCAAATGTTTCCAATAAATACATTTAAAATGACAATCATTGTGCAAAGTACTTTTTGCGCAAGTTAGCCTCCTTGAAAGTGCTGTGTGCATTTTAAAGTGCTTGGGGTATGAGGAGAAAGTGCTCTGTGCAGTGTTACCTGTAATGAACAGCCTGTTCATTACAGGCCCCAATTGTTCTCCAACAGTTAACAGATCTAACAGCATGTGGATTGTTCTGTTCCCAGATCACTCTTGTTGTTCAAGGAGAGGAAGCAGGTTTTTGTTACAGAAATATTATAGCTCAGCAGCTTCTTCAGCTCAAAATAACCCTGTCATCCTTTGTTATGGTTTTTCTGCAGCAGGACTGGTCTGCCTGTGTGGCACAGCCATGCCAAGCACCCCTGGTTCCTGGGGACCACTGCACTGACTGACTGAGCCCAGCATTCCCCCCATTGTGTACAGGTTTTTTGTCCCAAACTGGGTCCGGTTCTGAGACTTATTGTAGTTTTTGTTCATTGTTTTACAATTTTATTTGTTCTGTTCTATTACAGTTGGTTATAGCCTCAGGTTTTTGTTCCGTCAACCTTCATTTTATAATCTTATTTGATGTAACATGGACTTCAGTTTAGTTTTTTGTTTTGCTTTATTTGGTTTATTCTGAATTGTCTAGCTTCATTTCATTTAGATCAAAGATTTATCTGGGATTGGGTTATTTGGGGTAATTTTCTTATTTCTTTGCATTTCTTTTGATCTTTTGTCACCATAGTGCAGGAGAGTGAAACTCAGATCCTAGAGGATCTGAGAAGATCCATGTTTCCAATACTTCAACAAACCTGAATCTCATATAGGTTCAGTAGAAAGCCTGATAACAGCCTCATTAGTATCAGCCGCGTAGGAGCAGGGAGACATGGAAAACAAGCAGGGTTGCGGCCCTCCAAAATCTGAGTTTGACACCTCTGCTGTAGTGCATGTGTTCCCTCCATTTTATTGACTGATGGTCTCTCCCCCTTAAGACAGGAGCTGCCAGGCCCAAGAAGCAGTGGATGGTCAAGCCACAGTTCAACTGTCGCATGTTTACTTTTGTGATTGTAGGACTAAGTTTGCTGAATTAAAATGTTGATAGACCATTTATTAGTCGGCCTCGGTCATTTGTTCTGCTTGATGTAAAGTTTCAGTATTTTTCCAGGGACAACGCCCACTCACGGTCGGAGGCGGATGGGCGCATCCTTCTCAACATACGATCTTCGGTCGTTGGAATCTCCAGAACTGGAATCTGGAAGCCTTTGTTGTTGCGCTATTTACCCAATCAGCCAATCAGATCTCGCTGTCACCTAGGCACCGCCCATAAATTTAGTGATCCACCAATCAGCGCGCCGTCGGCCGGGGTTTATAACAGAGGGAGGCAGGGGGAGTCCCGCTGGCCGCTGGCTGGAACCTGTTGCTCCGTAGTTCCGTGTTGTGCAATGGACGGGTGAGTTTTCCCTTCGCCTGACGCTCCCACCGCACTCACGCATCTCCTGGCTCTTCTTTAACCCCAGCACACGCGAGCGTCAGCCCCCTCCCGCCGCCGGCCGGTGTCGTCCCGGAGCTCCGTCGCATGGTTTCTCTCTCGTCGGTTCTGGTAAAGTTTGTTTGTGCTCCCAGCTGGAAGCTAATAAGTTAGCCGAGTTAGCTGCAGAGGTTAGCCTGAGATCGGGCCATCCTCTGCGGGCTCGACTCCCTCCAGAGGCGCCCCGCAGCCGGGTGGGAGCATCGCCGCCGGTCCGAAACGCGCTAATTTATCCAGAGGACGATTGCCACGCTTTGAAGGGTCCGTGTAACGGAGCAGAGAGCTGTAGGAATCCGCGAGCCGCGGACATAAGTTTCACACGCCCACTCCGAGGCTGTGCTGCCGGACAGACCTCCACCTGTATAAGACCTGGAACTTGCATCTATCATCCATAAAGTCCATCCGTGTCTTTCCGTGCGCAGTATTTAATATCTGCGACTGTTTTTATCAGAGTGGTGTGAATAAAGTGCATCACTTACATCTTGTTGGATCCACAACTTCACACAAACTGTCGTGTCAGTGGAGAAATCTGCTCATTATGACACATGCGGCAGGTTTTAGAAACTTCGGTGCTGATCTGTTTGTTTTTATGTGCAGAAGTGGAGAGTTAACTCTGAGGGATGAGCTTCATGTTTGTTTTGGTTTCGGTTACAACTGATGACATGAGTTGATTCGCTTTAATGAGGGCGAGTCGTGTTGAAGTGTAGATTCATGCAGTTTCATGTGTGAATTTATGGTGTGCGTGTGCTGAATTGCGTATTGAAATATTTTGCGGTTTATACCACGTGTTTAGGTTGGAGACGGGCTCAGACTGAACAGAAACTGTCAAAGTATGGTAACTGGGTGTACTTCAGCCAAGTGGTCTTAATTCAAACCAAATTTTGGGGTTTTAATTTGAGTGTCGATTTTTATAAAAATGAAACTTGCTTGTTTGGTTTTCTTAATTTTTTTTCGGTGTTTCTATCAATGGAAAATGTGAAAATGAGTGGTTAGAGAAAAAGGGTTTCCTCTGCTGGCACAGAAATGAATTTATTTTCTCATTCATGTGTTGTAATTAACCCCTCATCAGGCTTGAAATGACTTTTCTCATAACATTAGAAGTTGAGTGTAGTTATGTAAGTCAGATAACAGAGCTATACCAGAGGAGCTTGCTGCACCATCTTGAATAAAAAGTGGAAGTACTTTTATGTATGATTCTTGAGCTAGAATTTATTTATCCAACAAATATGCTATGTGCTTTTACAATTCAGTTTTTTTTGAGACCTTTAGATTTTGTAATGTGAGAAATTCATTGTCATTTAATCAAAATTAGTTTGAGAAGCACTCAATACACTTTAAAAGCCTTGAGTTATATTACTTGGTGGGGGTGCTCATGGAGTCAGAGGCTTCTGCTGCAGCAGATAAACTGTAAATACTCTGAAATACAGCTGCTAATGTTACCTGTCCCGAAGCGATCAGTGCTGATGTAGCTGCTATAACGACAAACTATTGGAAGTTTTTATGTGGTGACTCAGACGATGACCTTGGAAAGTCTTGAAGCTGGCCATAAACCCGGGACCTTGTAAACCAGTAAAACTTTAATGATTCATTGCTAAACAGATCAGTCCTTTCACGTGGCTAAGGATTCATTTTCTAAAACAAGTCCATCATGTTGAGTCTTGCTTAAAAAATGTTTATTGTAATCCCTCATTTAGACTTTGTTTGCCAAGTCTGAGTGTCACACAGAAAGTTTTACATATTTAGGCTTTCTGTCTTATCGTTGCATCAGTTTTGTGACACTTTCCTCTGCCTCTACCAGACGTTTGATTATATCCAGTTTTACGTAAAGTGATTTTACTCCAAATATGAATTTCACGTATCACTTGTTCTCATGATTTTTAACAACACCTGCTGTCCTCAAAACTTGCATTATTTTAGGTTTGTGGTTTGGAAATGCGAGTCTCCAGAAACACAGAGGTGATTTGGAGTGCTCTGTGACATTTTTCAGATAACAACCGTGCGACTCGCAGCAAGAGAAAAACTGGCCGGTTGAGCTGCGGCTGACTGTAAACCAGCAGGAAGAAAAAAGACCCTCCGGCATGAATGAGTTCTGGCGAGGCATAAATATTCACTCCTACGTAAAGCTCGGAAGTCCCACTGACAGCAAACGCATCACACAGCTCAGTGATAGAGTGATGAATGGAGAATGAAGAGCTGAGATAAGATCAGCAGAGGTTTTTAAATAGCTGCAGGACAAACTGGTTACGGAGGTTTCCTCTCACTTCCGTCCTCCATGTAAGTGCAGTCACACTTCCAGTCCTTGACCAGCTTCTGTGAACATCACACAACATCAGATCTTCAGTGGTTTCAGCTCAGCCTGTGAACTCGACACATCAGAAGCTTTTTCAGTTTTCAGAACTGAGATGGAAAAGAGTGGTTTTGCATGTTCAGCCAGTTGACTGGGACACTTCCTCGTGTTTTGGGACCGGGTGCAGAGCAGCAGGGTAGCTGAACATGAACATGTGCACGCCACTGTAGACCAGGACAGCTGAGGCCATCTCGAAGGTCTGGTCTCTGGGAGGGGGAGTCACAGCCTCAAAACCTCCTGTAGTCTGAGGAGTGAAGCATCGTGGGTCGTTCTCTCATCGTGTTGCTTATCAAACAAAAGCTGGAGCGAGGCCAGTATCTGATGCCTCAATATTTTTGTTAACTTCAACTCAGCTATCAACAAATGATTGGAACTGTGCTCGCTAATGATTGAATGATGCTATTAAATTGTATTTATAGGCTGAGTTGTGGTGCCTCGTGTAACACACTATATGTTGACTTTTTGGACTCTACGATGATACTTTCTCTCTGGATTTTGTCTGTAGGTGCACACACCACCATTATCTCTTAGAGAAGAAGAACCAGGTGTTGTTCTCAGCGATAGACACTTAATTTCATACACGGCAGCATTTTTGTGTGTCTTACTTATTTCTCATAAAAGTAATGACGCAGTTATATTGATTTCTGTGTCCTGCTGAAGGAGGATGCTCACCAGGCTGGTCAACCTTGTGAATGCGGCCTCTTGTTTAGGGGCAGCATTATTCTTGGACTATGATGACCCGAATATGCTCAGTTTATGCGTTTAAATCGCTGTGTTTTTTTCCTTTGGGTGATTGCCTGTAATCCAAACATCAGACAGGTTCTTAACCACTACAGTAACTGTTGCCCTGGAGTTACTTAATATGTGCTCTGGGGAGTTTTATTCATTGTCTTGTTTTTAACTTTGTTTGTAAACCGTTCACACATTCCATCTGAATTTTGTGATGACACAACCGTACAGTCTTTCCTCAAATACACACCACGTCTGTGGTCGTCTTCATTTCATTTGCTGGCCGCACATGATCACAACACTGCCCCCAAGGGTCATCGGTGGTATTACTGCGTTTGCATCTGTAAACTTCTGGAAAGCTAATTAATCACACACATAAAGCTCACAGAAGGCCCCATCTGTGTACTCGGGCCTTATATCACTCTTTCTCTTTTTTGGCTGACTTTTCTAACTTCTTTTTTAACATATTTTGAAGCATCTCCCATGTCAAACATGGACTGGTACTTACATTTAGGCTACCTGATGTCATTGCATGAAACTAAAATGAAAAAAACCCTGCATTGCTGTTCAGTAAAAAGCAGCAGAGAGACAGGTTGTAGTATATTAGGATGTTGTGGATAACTCTTGGATGTTTTGGAACAGCGGTTCCCAGAGGATCATTGCTGAAGATTATTGATAATCATGTCTCGGAATGAAAACATAAAAACACATACAAGAAAATTCTACTCACAAGTGACAGAAAGTCTGAGAAATACCAACCTTTAAAAGTAAAATTGAAATTACTTGAATTGTACATATTGCACCTTTCATGCAAATATCTATGGGTGTTTTTACTAATGCCTTACTGGAGCCACATGTTTGCCTTGACCCAAACCAGCTGCCGTGCTTTATTAGTTTCCTGCGTTCACAGCAGGTGTGGAGAGGTTTTGTTGTCTGTTTGTACAACGGTACATGGTTGCCTTTGCTTTTGCATTTGAGTTCTGTGAAGTCAGTTTCACATCCTCTGGATTTTTTTTTTTCTTTTAACCGTGTCTCTTTGAAGCCAAAGCTTTCAGGAGGTCCTGCTGTCCTCCTCAAGACCTGATTCAACTATATAACTCCCATTTCCTGTCCTCTTCACCTCTTCATTTTCCCTCCTCTTTTCACCATGCTCCTACTAATACCCTTTCTTGTCTTCACAGTGTCCACCACGATATAACAGTTGGTACAAAGGTAGGCATCTCTGCTGCTGCTGCTCCTCCTCCTCTCTGTGTGCTGTGTTGCTGTGTCATCTTTTCAGTGTCTAATTTGCTCTCTAGGACTCGTCAGTAATGTCTCTCTTTGTCGATTTTAAAGATTTCTCAGTCACTCAAGCTCTTGCTGCATTTTACCTTTTTATTCACATTCCACAAAAAGTCGAAAGATAATCCGTTTATCTGACTGCGACAGGTTCAACTGGCTTTTAAAGGAGAGAGCAGCTGCTTTCCCTCGAGTCACCAAAATCTTTGATTCCTGTTCAAAGCACCCTACAAATTACCCAATAGGATTAATAGAGTATTTTCATTACGTCCTGACTCGAAGATCATCAAACATGGCTGTTGCCCCCTGATGGCTGGAAGCAGAGTGCACTACAAGAGGCAGTGGCTGGTTCAGTAACTGTGTTCTGCTTCGTTTATTTTCGAAGTGTTGATCGAACGAGGTAGAATTGTTGCTGATGACTGATTCCTTGTGATTTAAGGATCCCTATTGGGATCCATTCTCCATCCAAATAAATTTTACACTCATAATTACAATGACAAACACATTTAGTTCACGAAGAACAAGCAGATCCAAGGCATAAGAGGTTAAAGGCACAAGAAGAAACGACATACAACAACACGTATTATAAGTTAGCTAAATTAGTATCATATTTGCATACATTTAGCACTGTTTATTATGGATTGTGCTCTTTAAAGACAATATGATTATATTTCTGGCGTATATAAAGTCTTGAGTACATTGGTTCGTGGCAGAGGCAAAGAAAAACGTGTTAATTCATGGGTTCCTACAATAATAACCTCACCGTTCCTGACAGGAGAACCCAACAAACACTGAGCGCAGTGATCCACCAATCACAGTTGTTCTTAATCATTTTGCTGAAACAGACCACACTCCTGCACATGGCCTGAGTTGCTTATTACAGCATTGAAAAATGAACAACGGACAGGTTGATTGTCAACAAGATGGCAGGAGCGTGGCATAACTTAAAGTGCTGCTCAGGTCATCTGGGGGAAATGACTGTTTTTTAAATATCGCAATGTATATCGCAGGGTTAGAAACAATCGCAATGTTAGTTCTTTCCAGTATCGTGCAGCCCCAGCTGTACATGCTGCAAAGTAATTCACAGCCACAACGCAAGGAGCGTAGAAGACCCAAAACTGCATGAAACTCATTTCCAGTTGTTTTTTTTTTTTTGTTTTTTTTTTCTTTCCTGCATTTCCAGTCAGTTTGAGCAATTTGTCACAAAGATCGGATTAAATTCTGCAGATTGTATCTTTTGGGCAAAAGCCTGCAGACTTTAACCACGAGCTACAAGCTCAGCTTCCTGCACGGTATTGTCCGAAACCTCTGAAGTGCATGAATAGTTGTGGATGGCGCCGCAACCACAATTCTTTGCCCTGCGCCGGGGCGGTGTCTCCTGCTCTCTCTTGAATTTAACATCACTCCTCCAATACAATGCACATTTACTGTTGTGTACTAATGTGGAGATTGATAAGGTCCCCCATGACATAGTAGCTCGGACCAATCGCAGCCTCATGGTCCGCATGCTTCCTCTTCTGCTCTGCACCAGGCTGAACATGAAGGCTGCTGGGGATTTTTTTCTCTGTTTCAGGTTATAAGACTCATGCATAATTTTCTTTCAAATTGCCATAAAACGTTGCTCTCTTAGCCTCTCGATGATTGGCACTCATTTTGAATTGTGAACTTTCAGTTGGTAATCAGAAGCAGAGGGAGTCGTTCTCAACTCGTACCTGCAACATGCAGCATCATTTAGAAATCAGACTGTCGGGATCTGCGGGACAGGAGTCTGTTGCTGTGACTAGAATGTTCTCTGAAGGCCTTTCATTTTCAAATTGATTAAACTTTTTTGAGCTCGTAAGCCCTTTTCTGTCCTCATTTTCTGTCTCTGAGGAGCTCTTTTGCTTCGTCCCTCCGCTCACATGCAGAACCTTCCATCTGTTGGCGACCATTCACTTACTCAGCACTTCAGCTTCCTCAATCATACTGAGCTGTTTGTACTTTTTCCAGGTCCAGACAATGTATGACTTGGAGGCTGATGGTCGTATTGGAGGCGTGCTGCCTTATGAAAAATGCATTATTTGGGGGACATTCATGTTGTCACTTGATATCTGATAATAGCCGCTATGTTCAACAATAAAATTGTCTTCTTAGTCCAGGCTGAGCAATATCGTATCATCTTTATGAAATGGAGCTCATGAAGAAAGAAGGCGTAGTTTATTTTTCCACTTGGGGGAATTCCTCTTGCTTGGAGACCCTGTGAACTCCTGATCTTAGGCCTGCTTCTCAAGCCTCGAGGCCACGACTGGAAACGGCTCACAGTATCAAACGTCCCCCGGTGTCAGACCCCTGGCTGTGATGCCACTTTGTGGACACGCTGTGTTACGTCTGGTTGGCGGGTTTGGGTTACGGGTGGCGAACGCTGACCTCCACCTCCCACACCGCCACTGTTTTCAAGTCAAACAGGAGCTTCTGAAGTCAGAGTGGCTGTGATCTGAGAGCGGGAGGCGAACAAGGCGGTGTCTTGTTACCTTCTGGTGCCTCGAGGGAGTCATGTGAAACCTCGTTGACCACTCACGCCGGCCGCTGCTTTAAAAGGGACTTTTCAAACCCAGGAACAGTTTCAGAGGGTCAGCTCATCTGCTCTCTGCTGAAGCAGACGGGAAGACCGCGGCGCTTCCTCTTTTTAATTTTTGGGGGGGAAATGAGTTTCAATACAATAAGGAATATTTCTGACTGGACTGAAAAAAACTCACTCAAAATCTTTATTTTAATCAGATCTGCTGTTTATTTGCAGGTGGGAGAATTTGAGTGACAGAAACCAACACATCCTTGTTAATTTTTTATTTAGAATATGCACTCTGTTTATTCAAAGCCTGAGATTTTTTCTGATGGGTGTCATTTAGTTTGACTAACCTTAAACAAACAAATAAGCTTCCACAGAAGACTGAGCGGTTAACAGTGAACCTGTTGCGATTGCTAAAGGACCCAAAATCCAGTTGCTTTCTTAAATATCTGATATGGATTGTTATAGCTGCTTTTAAAGAAACTTAATCTTTTTATTTATTATTCTGATCAAGGACTTTCATTAGCACCCTGAGGATATCGCTAATGCTCTTAATAGGGAATTAGCGGCCGATAATCAGTGTTTTATTTTGTGAATATGCACCACAAAATTTACTGAATACATATTTTACCAAGATATTCAGTAGTCTTTTTCACTATTTTTTGCACATAAATAATTGATGGTTTACGAAAACTAGAAATTCAACCAAGGATTATTTATTCGTCACTCAGTAGTTCATTTGAAAAATCTCTTTCAAATAAAAAATTAGACTTCTAAATAAATGTAGTTTGACGCACAGGCACAAACCCTCTTTAGTATATTTATCACTGCAGATCTTCAACAGACTAACTCTGAATCACACAAAGAAAGAGTACTTTTAATTGAACCCTGAGGAACTCCATAAGTCAATATTGACGCTGTTTGGAAAGCAGTTATTTGTCAGCTGTTTTTCTCAGTTCGTTCGTGTTTCTTATAGGGCTAGACCGATAAGGATTTTTTAGGGCTGATGCCGATAGCGATTTTTTTCCATCACCCTCAGCCGATGGCCAATTATAGACTGCTGATTTTCTTGAGCTGATATTTGGGGCCGATACTGCTTTTACTCCCTCAGTTTACATCAGAAATGACGCAAAGATAACAACTATTTCAGGTCTCAAGCTTAAAAGAAGAAATATTTATTGAACAGTAAAAAATTTTAACTGCTTTGTTCAACTTCACGCGACAAACGTTAAAATTAACAAAAAGGGGTGCTTTTAATTATTCAAATAATGCCTATAAAGTAAAATAAAACAAATATTTAGACATCATTAAAACAACTGAAGTACTTATAGAGCTGCCCGTGGATGCCTGTCTGTAAATCATGCCAGGGAAAATAAATCTGCGAATCCATGCAAGTATGGCCATGCCAGTAAAAGTAAAAAAAAAGCTCAAATATCGGCCCGATATATCGGCCGGCCCATGTATCGGGCTATCCTTAGTTTCTCAAATGGTAATTTAATATTACTTTTAACTTGCACATGCACTAATGAATATTGTAGGATTTTCTTTCATCAAAGTGGTAAATCACTCCGATCAGAAAAATAATTACCTGTTAACTGTCAAAGAACCCAACAGCAGAAGAGATAGACATTACCAGAAGACTCAGACTGCTGGTTATCACCGATCGTCACATTTGATAATAATATGAACTGATGAAACCTTAGACGACCTTTGGCAGATACAGTTTGCAACGATGTTAGAGTGAAGTTAGTCACTGCAGCCAACGACTCTCATCGACGGCGATAACTTCAGATGAACCTGATGAGTGATTTAGCGGCGCAGCTCAGCTCATAGAACATCAGCACTACCGTGATACAAGCGTGTGTTTATCAAGACAAAGAACATTACAAGGAGCTTCACCAAGTGGTTTTTATTTACAGCAGTTATAGCAAAGTAATTGCACTCCAGGTTCTTGGTAACCTGCACGGCAGGTGCTTAAACATGAATTAAACAGTGAAGGTCGAGTAACTGATGGATCCCTTTGGTTTGAAGTATTACTTTGAATCTTCTCATGAGAGGTTTTCGGTCTGGAGCCAGAATGTGCAGCCTGGACGAGTTCTGCTGCTGGTCTCTGTGCTTGGAGCCGGCCGGTCTTCTTGTTCGAACCAGACGTCGGTTTGCTCGCCGGGCGCTGACGCCGTTTGTCTTCAGGCCGTTTGTCAGCAGCTGGCATGCAGCACCCAGCGATGGGAGATAAGAGCGGCGTGGCGAGGAGGGCGAGCGGTGAGCGGCACTCGGGTTTCTGCTGGCTTTATTATTCATGTGAAGATGGTAAGAAGATCTGAGCTGCTTTGTCCCCGCTGAGGAGAACGCAGGCGTGTGCTCCAGTTCCTCTCAGAGGAAAGTGCAACATCGGAAATGACTGCCCTCTCCGTCGCCCCCTGGTGCTTCTGCGTATGAACACATTATCGTGTGTGTGTGACGATTTGCTGGCGAGCATGCAAATTGTTGACGTTAAGTTCATTTTACAAAATCTGTAACCAAATCATTGTTTCTGCAGCTGAATTTTCAGGACTGAAGAAAGCTCGTCAACCTGACTCCCCATCAGCTCAGCTGCAGTGCGAGCACGCAGCTGAAGTGTGGTTTGTTTTGGTGCCTCTGCTCAGCGACTCCGGGCTTGTTTGTCCACATCTGTTTCTCATAGAGCTCCAGGAATTCACGCTCGGCCCCCTGCAGGGGGACGAGGAGCTGCTGCAGCGAGGTGGGGGTGTTTTGTGGTGAAGAGTGGGCTTTCAGAGTGAAGCGCAGGACGGAGCTGTGACCCGTCGGTGTGATTTCCCACTGTAACGCTGCTCTTCACATGTCAACACATCTCTCTTTTTTTTTTTTTTTTTTTTTTCCATTGGATTGTGTAAAGTGTGGGGGAAAACATGTTGCGTAATTTCACGCAGTCAGAGGTGACGTGTTTGCACCTGCAGCCACCTCTACGCAGCTCCAAAATATTCAGTCTGTTAAGCGCAGAACATTCTGAAGTCAGGGAGGCTGAGGGCCAATAAACAGTTTTTACAGTCATTAGTGGAGCAAAAGGATGTTTCGAGGCCCAAAAGTTGGATTTCAGTGTTATTGCAAGGATAATATTAATCTTTTGATGAGCAGAAAGAGAAAAGTAATCATCACAATATAAAACGGGCTTCAATTCTTTAGAGATCGATGTGGAGAAGTGGGATCATTTTGTATTTGACGTGTATCATTTAGCTCCAGGTGAGCCTCACAAGTCAGTTCAGACCACAAATGGTTAATCTGGTTAAACATCAGGTTTGCATAATGAGCCTTGACTTGATGGCTGCAGCTGGATGTCCTTAACAAGCTGGTGAATGAATTCAAAATGCTGCATCGTCGATGCTTTGGATGGCAGTGAGGACGATCCACTCTTCACGAGAACACCGGAAACGGCTCTTAAAATGGTGTCCAGCAAAAGAAACATCTCAGAAGTTTGAATAAATGGCTTTGTTCAGTGTGAACACTTGTGTCTAACCTAAAGTGCAGTTTTTGAGGTCCGGGGTTCCAATACCAGCCGGGGCCTGCTGCATTTCTGTATGGAGTTTGCATGTTATCCCTTATGTGTGTGCGCTGCACCACCCATTTTTTTGATTAATTTCACAATTTGTTCTTTTAAGCTCTGACATGTTAGTGTTCTTTAAGAATTCCTGTGGGTTGTCCAGGAAATGAGGGACTTAAAACCTGCTCCACAACCCATAAGTGGTCAAGCCCAAAGAGGCCTTTGACCTTAACAGTTGTTTTTATACAGCACTTTAGAAACAACTACAGCCGAGCCGAAGTGCTGCAGCTGCACACAAATTGATATAAAAACCGAAAGACATAAAATGCAAACAATAAAACGATAAACAAGAAAATCTCAGTCTCAAGCTGGGTTAAAAGTCAATGAATAAAACTGGGTTTTAAGGTTAGTTTTAGAAATAGGCGGTGAAGAAGCGTTTCTGATGCACAGTGGAGCTTGTTCCACAGTTTCAGGGAAGACAGAAAAAATTCTGTCCACTATGAGCTTACGTAGCACAGAAGCATCATGTTAGAGCGACTGCCACCACATTTTGCTTAAATATCAAACATAAAGTGTGATTCATGACTCCGGGGTGTCTCACACATCTCTGCTTATTTTGGAAAATCTGAATATATCCTGACTTTTTTTTTTTACATATCAACTTAGGCTGAAGTGCACTGGGGGCAGTTAGGGGTTCAGTGTCTTGCCTAAGGACACATTTGCATATGGACAGGGATGGAGAACCGAACCAACAACCACCCGACCATTGTACCAACCGAGCCACAGCCGCCGCATGTTCAGAACTCAGATTTAATTTCTTTACACAACAAAGCAACACCATGAATTCTTGGTTGTGAAGAAAAAAGCTGATGTTGTTGTGGATGCATACCTCCAGACCTTATTCCTGGTGTCCTTGACCGTCTCAGCATTGAATTACTGCTCCTTCTGTCAGCTGACAGATGGTCTCAAATCACCTGTTTTGTACTTTTGGACTTGTTATTTTTCCTCCCCCGTGTGGATGAAATCTCTTCATTTGACTCTGCTCCTCACTGACGGCCAGCGCGGTGTGTTCTTCTGTTTCAGAGAGGACCAGACGAGCTTTTCTCCAGCGTCTCAAACGTCCCGTATATCATGAGCACTGCAGGTCAGAGATCTGCACACACTAACACCCAGTCGGTTTAGTCGGTTCACGAGTCCTGGGAACAAACTGTGACTTCTGTGTGCTGTATTTACCCAGTAAAGTCAAAGCATTAATTATGTACTTCAGGTTATTTTGCATGCACAGAAATGGAAACCAGTAACGGCACGCACACAGCTGGTCTGCAGCATACTTTAAATAGTGACACAGGACTGTGCTGCGAAGTGAGAATGCTTTGAAAACTGTAGTTTCAAGAAGCACTTCATGTGTTGGAAATGCCGTTTAAAAGGAACTCTACAGTTCCAAACAATAACCAGTCGTAGATATGGATATGGATATGGACGGCTTTGGCAGTTTGCTTCACAGCTTAGATGAAGATGAGGGTCTCTTGGAAACTGTCAGGTGTGTGGTGAAGATGCAGCTGTGAGCTTTTCCGAGGTTTTACTCACCCCAACGATATTCACGCTTCTTCAGTAGAATCATTGTGAACAGCTCACATTTTCTCATTAGTGCCTGGAAAAAGTCTCTCAAAGAGAGATAATGAGTTGCATCTCGCACAACACTTAAAATAATACATTCTCATGTTGGAATGTTCTGAAGTCGGTTTGTGTCTGGTATTCAGCCAATGGCAATGACAATAAGAAGTTCAAAGGTGACGTCCGAGGTCCCAGCGTGCCGTCCAGAGTCCTCCACATCCGGAAGCTTCCCAGCGACATCACGGAGACCGAGGTGATCGGCCTGGGCCTGCCCTTCGGAGACGTCACCAACCTGCTGATGCTCAAAGCCAAGAACCAGGTACAGGGCGGCGACGGAGCAGCGGAACGCCGCAGACGTCGATCTGCCGCTGAAATCCAGATGGAAAATTATTCTGTTAAAATGTCACTGATGGAACTGTGCTTCTCCGTCCCACCTGTCCTCTGGTCCTCGCCTGGCCTCAGGCCTTCTTGGAGATGAACTCAGAGGAAGCGGCTCAGAACATGGTGGGCTACTACTCCACAGTGATGCCCATCATCAGACACCAGCCAGTGTTCGTACAGTTCTCCAACCACAAAGAGCTGAAGACCGACAACTCCCCCAACCAGGAGGTTCGTCAGCCCGACGCAGACATCGTCACGCTCTGCTGGTGTCTCAGTGCGAAGTGAACCTGTCTCTCTCTCTCTCGTTCTCAGAGGGCCCAGGCAGCTCTCCGGGCGCTCAGTACGTCTCACGTGGACACCACTGTGGCGGCGCCGAGCTCGGTTCTCCGGGTGGTCGTGGACAACCTGGCGTACCCCGTCACTCTGGATGCCCTCTGCCAGGTAACTCAAACCGGAAACAACACACTCGATGCTCACCCGTCGCCACATGGACGCAGCAGCGGTGTGACTAATGGTTTTATTCATAGAATCTTGCTAACTTGTAGACTGTTTTGCTTTTAATGCATGAGCAGCGCAGTAACAAAATAGCATGGAGCGTCGCATTGTATCGTCAGCTCAGCTTCTCGTTATGAACCGGCGTGCTGTGAAATGTCACTTCCTGCCCAGATCTTCTCAAAGTTCGGCACGGTGCTGAGGATCATCGTCTTCACTAAGAACAGCCAGTTCCAGGCGCTGCTGCAGTATCCAGACGGAGCTTCGGCTCAGGCGGCCAAACTGGTGAGGCAGCGCTCCCCGATCGGCCTCAGCGCCACGCATCCTGCTGTGTGAGCCTGACGGCGACTGCTCTGGTACCAAAGTGTCAGTCCCAGATGAAGTGAGGCATCCAAAGACCGGTCTGGTTTATTCAGTGTGTCTCAGAATGTTGTATTTTAATGGGGGAATGGGGACTCTGGACGCTGACTGAAGGAGCTTCGTCTCTGCACTCAGCAGTGGTCTGAACGCTAGGGTCAGGGTCAGGGTTTCTGCCGCCATCTTCGACTGACATTAACCCTTCTGCTGCTGCTGTGTTTCAGTCGCTGGACGGACAGAACATCTACAACAGTTGCTGCACTCTGAGGATCAGCTTCTCCAAACTCACCAGCCTCAACGTCAAGTACAACAACGAGAAGAGCCGAGACTTCACCAGGCCGGACCTGCCCTCCGGAGACAGCCAGCCGGCCATCGAGCACCCGGCCATGGCTGCAGCCTTCAGTAAGGAACCCCGCCTCGGCGCCGCCGGGCCAAGGAGAGAATGTGACCGGCAGGAGCCAGTGGATGAGAAGAGCTCGTGTTTGTGTAGATTTTACAAGCTGAACTGAAGTAAAACCTGTAGAGTGGGGATCTAATGGAGGCTTTACATCTGTGAATGTGTTGCAATAGAACTAAAACACACCACACACACACACACACCACACACCACACCACACACACACACACACACACAGAGTGACTGCTCAGCCTCAGTTCTTTGTGTCTTCCCGCTCGCAGCACCAGGTATCATATCAGCGCCCCGTATGCAGGAGCCACTCATGCTTTCCCACCAGCCTTCACGATCCAGCCTGCAGGTGAGTCCGTCCTGGGCCTCGGTCTGAGTCCGCACAGGAAGGAACACACCCCAACACACCTGCTGGCCTGATGCTGCAGCAGCAGACATTCACACCGACCGCACTGCAGCCAAGATCTTTACGCTCACAAACGTTATGCACAGTACAACATGCAGTGAAAGGTTTTGACTCGTTCAGACCTGAACAGTAATAATTATAAATGCATGAAATATCCACAGATGTAAAGAATAAAAAAACTGTTGAATGTATAAGTCTATATTTAGATACTACACACAGTGTCTCGGAAAAAAGCTGTGGATGAAAATACTGCAGAAGAATCTTCTCTAAAATCTTTGAACTTTGTTGCCTCCTGACAGCTAAAAGCAGCAGAATGTTCCAACCATACAGAATTCATCTTAAGCTTTTCTTTGGTCACTATTTGAATATAAAAAGATCTGACTGAGCGTCACTAAAGCCGCCTGGTCTCTGATTACCCTGGGTATTTTTGTTACTGTATGATGTGCAGATTTTTTTTTTTCTTAATGTATCTTTAAGAATTTAAAACCAGTTTCCAAACACCTTAAGAGGGCTTCCGGCTGCTCTAGACAGAGCACAGAGGAAATAAATGTGGTCGTGTTGCATCCTGCCCTTCCTGGACTCTTGCTTACTGGTCTGGCCTGTCTCAGTGTCCTCCCCGTATCCAGGCCTGACGTTCCCCGCTCTGCCCGGCGCCCTGTCCTCGCTCTCCCTGCCCGGCGCCACCAGGCTGGGCTTCCCTCACATTCCGACAGGACACTGCGTCCTGCTGGTCACCAACCTGAACCCCGAGGTGAGCCAGCTCCCGCAGCGTTTCACATTCGTTCTTCAGACACGTCACATTAAACCCAGCCTGAAGCTAACTTCGGCACCAGCTCCTTCTCGCCTCAGGAAGCAAAACCAAACCGGTTTTCTGGTTCGAGGTGCTGCAGCGCTGAATCCCCGCTGACAGTGAACACGTACTGACACTTCACATCTCTTCACCTCACGGTATCAGTCTGCGCTGATCCCTGGCTACGCTCTGTACCGCCACAACCACTGGCTCTCTCACACACACTCGCACACACAGCACAGGAGCCCGCTTCATGGAGTAACCTCCTCTTTTCTGCTCCTGCAAACATTCACAGCCAGAGAAAAGAGAAGCAGGTGTAGCTTCATGAACTCAGGTAGAGAAGTGGTTCAGTAGTTTTAGATCACACAGTTTGATCTCCTGTTTCTTCATTAAATTACTTTGTTCTCATCAGTGTTTTTCAACTTTTTTGCACCCCCCCCCCCCCCCCCCCACCCCCTCAGCTCCACCCCCTGCCGCCACATCTGACCCTTCATAACAGACTCATGTATGGCTGTCCACCGGGGCGCAGCCGTACCGGTGGCCCGCAGTTCAGTCTGGCCCTCGCTTTTTGTTCCTCGGTTTCGGTGCTTTTTTTTTTTTTTTTTTTTTTTTTTTTTTTTTTTTTTATATCATAAAGAGAAGACGTTCTCTCGAAGTGACGCTATAGATCTGCTGAAAAGCGTTCTGGACACTTTCGAGTCCTCGGCTGTCAGAAAGCGTCACTTGCTAATGCTCCTGTTTCCTCCGACGCATGGGACGTGATTCCGGCAGCTTTTGCCGACAGTGACACAAATATGTTAACTGTTGTCACCCCATTCGCCACTGTATTGAGAGGATCAAAGAAACAAAGCTTGTGGCCCAGTTGTAGTCGCCGCCTAGTGGCCACCAAATGACACACACACACACACACACACACACACACACACACACACACACACACACACACACACACAACTGCATGAGCCCCTACCTGTGCATACACACACGCTTGCACATGCATGCCTTCACACCTGCATGTGCGCCTGTGCACACTCCTGAACAGTATACACACACACACACACACACACACACTCACACACCCACAAATACACCTGTGCAGTCATGTGTGAAATTGTGCTGGTTTTGACATTTATCTGCCCCTCTCCTCTCCACAAGATGATTAACCCTCTGATTGACCCCTCACCTGTCTTTTTTTTTTTTCTTCCCGTTTTTAATTTGTTGCCATGGAAACGCCTCGGACCCTCCACCTGTCCTGCCCTCCCACTTTACCTGTCCTGTCCCTCCGCTGCCTTCTCTGCTGTCTTTAAAGAGAGTTACGCCCCACTGCCTCTTTATTCTCTTCGGTATGTTGTCACTAGCTTCTTATTTTAAATTATCAATACCAACTGGTTGTTCTGATTTACTTATATAAGTTTTTTTTTTTTTTGCATTTCCTCTTTTTAAGTGTCATTTTAATAATTAAAAGTGAGTGTTTTGTCATAAATTTGCGTGCTGATTGAGTTTATTCACAATATCTGCAGTTTTTCCTCCGTGGTTTCACTACAAAGTAAAAAATTGAGAAGACGTTTGAAAGTTTTACAGGTTTTAGGGACAAAAACGTACTTCTTTCTCTTTCAGCATGTTTTGATAGTCCCAGTATCTCTTTATATTTAACGTCAGCCTCTGTGTGGCTGCAGTATTCTATCATTTCACCGGAGGTCAGTTTCAGGGCCCTCTTGTGGGTTTTGTAGTTACGGCGGCGGGAAGGCGGAAGATGAAGCAACAAATTAAAATAGAGCTGAGAGATGTGTGTTTTAACTCAATACAGATGTTCTGTAAATCTTGCGTCTGACTTATTTAAGAGTACAATGTGCCATTTATAATTTTCACATTCAAGTTGACGCATTACCATGACGTTTCACAAAATTCATAAGAAGCCAGTTTAAGACTTTGTCCTTTTTTTATTGTAAAAACGGGGAGGGAACAGAAGCAAAAGATCTAGTTTTTTCATTTGTGTATAATTTGGAAAGGGCGTCGCTCAGCTGACCCCTCAACAGTCGGGGTTTGCCGTCACTTCACTGCCCCGCCCTTCGTGTTTTCAACCAGGAGGAACTGCATTTATTGTGATTTCCATCTAATTCCAGTGAGCCTGTTTGTGAGTTTGCATGCCGGGTTCCTTTCAGTTTGCATGTCCTCAGTGCTGAATCAGCTGCTCTTGGTTTTCTTAGTCAACTCCCATAATTCATAGCTCCTACATGATGTAATCTGCCGGGTTTTTTTTTTTTTTGTTTTTTAAATGTCCTCTGACCCTTACCCTTAATTTCCACTTACATTTCCTGTGCGTAACCACCAAGGAGATCCTGCCTTCTAAATTGAATGTGCGCCTATTTGGTTGGTTTCCCAGCCTCCACTCCGTGGTCCTCCCTCCACCTGCAGATTTTTACCTCCGGCACTGTGGTGGAGAGAAGTCCGTCAAAGTGACTCCCAGTTAAATCTCCTCCGCCTTCATTTGACCAATAAGACCAAGGGTCAGTGGCTTGGCAGGCTGCAGTCAGTCCAGCTTCAGACACAGCTGTAGGCTTTAGTGGGTGTAGCTTCATGTTTGGATGCGTTTGTGTGACTTGTTGGTGTTTCTTTTTTTTTTTTTTTGTTCTTCTTCTTCTTCTGTCTCTTCCTCGTCTCCCCCTTCCTCGACGGCGTGAAGGCGTTTACGGAGACGTGATGAGAGTGAAGATCCTGTTCAACAACAAGGAGAACGCTCTGGTTCAGATGTCCGACCGCACACAGGCCCAGCTAGGTAACACTCTCTGTGCTCCCCTCTCACACACACTCCAAATATCTCAGATGTCACAAGTGGGCAAAGGTGCCAGGTCTGGGAGGCGACGAGCTTTTGTGTTCCTCCAACTGCTCAGCGTCCTTGAAGTTCTGCTGTCAGCTGCAGATCAGTGTGAAGCTCAGCGAGCAGCGTTTCAGCGTGAACGCTGCTCCCTTCCTCGTCCAGCCGCCTGTCATTATGATATAATTGGTGATAAATATAAATGATTGAGTAAAGGAAATATCTTCAGAAGAACAGATAACCACACACACACACACACACACACACACACACATACATACATATATATAATATATGTATAGCTGAATCACATTCTTTACTTGAATGATGGACTTCCTCATAAGTTTCACAGTTCATGATACCTGTAAATGAGTTTTTGGATCTGCAGACAATTTGAAGTATTTCAGAGGCTTGCTGGTTTGAAGGTTTTTGTAATAAAAAGGTGAAACGTGTCTTTATTTAGCC